>NC_053121.1:9973304-10059264 GCF_010015445.1 Perca fluviatilis | reverse complement strand
CGTGCGTTAAAGAGGTCAATTTAAGCGCCCGGTCTGTTTTACAAGACAAGCGCGAAGCCATGGATTCTGTGGTAATAAATAATAGTCCCTAACAGAGGGTTAGTCAGAGAGGTCAATTCAGAAGCCGAATCTGCGAAGTGGACCTTTTGGGCCCATTACATAGTGACATATTTTTCTCCGAAAGACTGATGTTAAACTCTGTTGATTTGAGAATTAAACTGATCCTAGCAGCTTGATGCATTTTGTCTTATGGGGACTGCTGATTCCGAGTTCTGTCTAAAGATAATATCGCATCCTGTTTGTTAAAAGGTCACCGTTTCCCGGCTGTACGTCTGGGTCCCGCGCCGCAGCCCTGATGAAAGGAAATGCTCTTTATCATCTCCAGCGTCTGTAGTGAAGACCTATTCCATACCGGAAAATTCAGGATCTGTAACCAGGAAAACCTATTCTGGGTACTTGCCTCCTACTCTACTTTAGCCATGGTTCGATGGAATTCTTTTTCAGGAAGAAGGGACCTATCCCCGTTTAACTTTCTTCATAATGACATTGAATATCTTGCACTGTGTTCAGGATGGGAGGCAGCTACCTGCTAAGCCTTTTGCCCGGTTCAACACAGGCAGCTCAGTTAGAGAATATTACAACATGTTTTACATCTACTGGGAGACACCTCAAGGATCTGCCTCTTGCGTTTACCGTGGGAATTTATGAAAGGTTATTCTTTGTTAGGTGTTCAATCTGGGGCTGACGAAGACAACGTATGTGAAGCCCATTTCCTCAGGAATTTCACGTCTTGAAATGCGCTTCAGGGTCCCTCTGCCTTACAACAACGTTAATAGTATCATCGAGCTTATTCACGATTCCTTATTCTGGAGATCAACTCTAAAGACAGGTGTTGGTGGAGTTATGTATTAAAGATATGGATAATCATCAGCTAGAAGGCTTTTACATCATCTTATGGAGACCATCCGCGGTGTGGAGAGGTGATCAGCTACCAAGCTGGTAGCAGCCTTTAACCTGCCAGCCTATTTTATAGTGAACACTCATCCTTCCTACATGCCTGGTGAGCACTGGCTGCGCACAGCGTTGGAAGAGGGCGGGGAGTGGTAGCTTTTACGACTCTTATGGATTTCCGTAAGATTTTGCTCATACCCGAGCGAGCATTTTACAATTTTGGAAAAGTCGTTCAAAGAAGCTACACTACCACAACCGCCAGCTCCAGCATACTTTCTCTATAGTGTGCGGACAGCATTGCGTTTTTATCTCTGTCAGCGCTACGGTTTATCTTTATAATAACATTTTGGGCTTGTTATCATGTTGGCCGATGTCTATAAAAACGACCAGCATGTTTTATCTACTCTTTGTGAATAAATATCAAAGATCGATCAAGCTTCGTAACCCTCAGAATCTTTTCATCATAGTGTATGTTCTCTGAAAATGTTTAAAGATTGTTATCACTTGTAGAAACATGAAAAACAAACAAGCGCTGTAACCATAAACTTGCTGATTAATAAAATGCTTTATTGAAAATGACAGTGTACGGAAATTCTCTTCATTTACAAGTTTAAAACCTTAATCCCCGATAGACCATCTTGGGGGGTTTTGTTTTTTGTAGCGGTTGATTTTCTTCAAAACCATCTCCGTCCATTCTGAGTTGTCTGTGTACTGCATTCGCAGCTTAGCGAGATTTTTCCCATCGAAGCTTGAGAATGTTGAGCACTGACAAAGTATTTAAAGAAACCAGTCCATCCTTTTGGCATTGTTTGGGTTTCTTCTTCTTATTAGGCTGCGATAGATTTTTGAATAAATCTATCATATGAAACTTAACTACGACAGAACTTTGTAAATAAATTAGGCCCCTAAGAGGAACATCTCCACGTCATTTCGGCCTCTAATTTCTGCGCATAATGTAGAAGCGTTTTTCGATTAGGTGCAGGGCAGGTTGTTATCACATACGCTTGCAGCCTCATCCAATGAGGGATTGGGGGGTCGGTTGCTGATGCTGCTGCTACACCACCATCAGCACCATCTACTGGTGCATCGGCAGCTGGTGCATCTGATGAGGATGCAGAGTGTTGACTTTGATGCGACATCCGGATGCAGAGTGAGAGTAACCCTATGAACGCTCTTTCTCGCTTTGTTTGAGCAAAGTGAGATAAAGTAACTTATCAGCGCCGGTATCTTTTAGCTTTTCATACGAATTCAATCTTGGATCATTTAATACGGTTCATTTTTCTCATTCAAATCATCTTCGCTGTCTGTCTGATGGATGGCTCTGGTCTAGTCATTTTACTCAGCTGCTGGGGGCAAATCAAATACATTTTCTTGGTAGCCTTTAGAGCCATATTATTAATTTTTTCTTCTCCTCTTAGCTTCTCGGAATCAGCCCACCTAGTAGATTTCGAGAATAGGCTACTTCGGCGAAAGCAGAGGAAGGATAAAACCCCCAGTTTGTTTTTTCAGAACCTGATGTTTACGCTTTAAGCTGGTTTTTTATCTGCCAACAACCTTATAATATTCTTTTGACGCTTCAGTTGTCTGTATTGAGAAGGGGACACCTTTAGATGCCCTTTCAAAAGATTAAGAGATAATTCGCACAAGGCCTGCAGAAAATCAGGTGAGCAGTGTTTTAAAATGTCTTTGCGCTTTGAAGGCCCGCGTGGTACAAGGCTTTTAGTAACAGAGCGTTCCTTTTTAACCGCTCCGACATAATGAAGGTCTATTTTGTTTTAGCGATGTAAACCGTGGCGTCTGCTGGTGGGAAGTATCCCGTCGCGCTCTGTAGCGTTCTGGGCATGAAGGTGTGAGGTCCAAAATTAAATACCCGTTGCGCTGACTTGGTAGCATCTTGAAACTTTCCAGGAAAAACTGTTTTTGTGAGGGAAACATCTGATGTGCTAGTACCCTCATCTGCAGTTGGTGGGGGGGGTTTTAAATAACGCGGTAATTACAGTTTAAACTGATTGTGCGCTGTATTTACCTTTATGGAATACATTTTGAGTCAACATCATGACGCTCATCCTTTTGTGATGGCGTTATTGCGTGAATATTTTCGCCACCTCGGGATGGTCACCTGCCTGAAATATGACGTCGTCCAGGATGACGAGATGTGAATGGTCAGGAGGAAACAGATTAGTGTCGTCAAAAGAATCGGGGAGTCCTTCCAGAAATGTAATTCTTTTATTCATTTTCTTCATTTCATCATACATGGGTTGATAACTTGTATAAATCCATACAATATTTTCTGGTACAGCGTCCATCACACGTTCACATTTTTCCAGTACAGATTTAATAAAATAGGTTTTACCACAACCACTTGGGCCCACTACCAAACATGAAAATGGAACCTTTAGTCTTGGATCAAAATCAATCTGCTCCATCATGCAGCTAATAACCAAAAGGCAGAGTTGTACCGTCAGGAAATACCCGTCTCTTGTCGTACACGACTCTAAACTTTTTCTTGAATGTAGCGTTTTTCAACAGAAATCCGTTTTTATCACGTTTTATAGTCTGTTGCGGCGTTTCAAGGAATCTTTCCTTAGACCCCTCAAGATAGCCTTCGACCAATTCTTTTGTGCTGTCAAAATTGATCAGTTCGCACTGCATTCTCGGCGTCTGTGTAATACCTTTAACTTTCATCACCACTTTTTTCTCATTTTTGGTCTGGTAGGCGTAGCTCTTTGGACCCGTTGGCTACAAATTCATGTATTATGGCCGCGTAATTCATCCCGTGAGGTCAACGAGATAATTACCCAGCTCCAGAAGTCTCATTTTCTTTTATCACATAGATCAAGCTGTCCGTGTCTACGTAGAGAATGTTCTGTTGCAGCCTTTCTAAATAACTGTACAATTTCAGACCCCGTAAGCGGTGGTAAAGCACGTAGCGATGAAAACATTACTGCTTCGACCTGGGGGACTACACACCTGTCATTATACAACCACTGAATCAGTGCTACGTCGCCCGGTTTGTTGGTAAAAACGACCGCGTGTTTTAGGGTGTATTGTCCAGAAAACACTAAAGTGAAAAGTGTTCGGCCGACTTGACGAGTGTGGTTTTGAACCAAATTACTTCTCTCGCCAAACTTGCCCCAAAGCCGTTCAGACAAGCCTTGGACACCTGTCTCTTTGCCGGATTTGTCTCAATTTTTTTGGGTTTAACCTGATGCCTTGATGCATCGTTCTTTTTGTAATTTTTTTTTTTCCTACTCTATCGGTCCCGCGCCTCCGCCGAACCCTGAAGTTCTTCCTGTTTACCGCTTCAAAAGGTGTGAATGTACTTCGACAAAAGATTGCTGCTCTGTGCCTCAAAGTGCCAGACCTCAGAAAGTTTCGACACCTTGTAACCCATCTGTACCGCTTTTTGTGCAGCTCTGCACTGACCCAAACTCCGGTCAGAGCTCTGGCAACGTCATCATGACTACATGATGCGCCGCTCTGATTATTAGTCTCTGAGCATGTATGCGACAGAGTGTGAACACTAATTTACCTTGAGCTGTTTTATAAGGTAACACGGGAAAATACAGACCTCTTGGGGAATCACGGTTGCTCTGATCAGCCCAAAGTAGTTTTTCAATTTCGTCAAAATCTCTGTGAATTATTACCGGATGGCCTAATGGGTATGAGCCTGTTGCGTTAACGTACGGATACAATGACGTAACATCTACATAATGCACAGATTCGTCTGCAGCACTGCAGTGTCGTAGCCCGCCGCCGCTAGTCCGCCCGGTACAGTGGCCACGGGTGGAGGGCCAGAGGTTCAGGTGGATCATATTTCTTCATAAACTCTCGCACCCCCGCGTGTGTTTTTTTCATCAGAGTCCACGCATGCTCCGTCATCACCTCTGTATGCAGTCCATGCGTGGACCTCAACTGATGCAGCTTCTCCTGGCTAGCCGAATGCATTTCCTCAAAGGCGATCCCTGTCATTGGGCAGATATCATGAGGTCTGAAACAAGTAGGACAGCCATGATAAAAACATCCTTGAAATTCATAGGCGCAGTCTAACCCCTCTATGGCGGCGTAACCGTCGACAAAATACGTACCAATTTTCTTTTCCCCGCGGTTTAGAGCATGCTGAATGAAAATGTTTTTGAATACATTAACCATTCCAGCCATTGAATTGAGCAGCTCGAGAATTTTTTGAACTGGCGCCTATATGTCGTCGGGCTGAAGGAATAGCCAGTGTCTTTTCAACCAGGAAATTTGTGAGAAATACTTTCATTGATGCCGAGGAAATTGTGACGCAGCTGAAAGGATCCACGTGCGTCTCCCCTACAAATTCCTCTCTGAATTTCATGCATCCTTTGCGCAGAATATTTGTGTCGTTTTGACAGTAAAAAACTGCCTCTTTCTCAAAGTTAAAAACACCCCTCGATGCTTCTTTGTACCAGCTGTAAAACTCGTTTTGCTGAGCCGCGGACATGCTTTCTACACCGTAATCTGCCGGCGGCGGGTAAGGCCCGATATATTTTAGATGCTTCTCTTTGCTAAATTTGTGGGGAAAGAAGCCCTTTGATTGATCTGCAAATCCTAATGCTTTCGGCATAGCGGCGAGTTTCATGGTAAGAAAGGACAGGGAATCGATAAACCTTAGCAGATAATCTGTTTCTGTAAAACAGATTATTTTGCTGCGCATGATAAACGACCAGGCTCATTCCTAAGTCTATCAGGCCTCTGAGGATTAGGTAGCTGTCAAAACCTCTAGCATTGTGTGCGATAAATGTAGCTTTTTTATATTGAGGTTTCCTGAACTTCATGAGAAACTTCTCGACGCAGTCTAAGCCGTAGGACATCCATTTTTCACCCTGTAGCGATTCGGCACACACGAGGTAGGGCATGTGTTCTCCCTTGTCATTGACAAATGTTTCAAAATCGTAAAAGAAGATATCTGGGGTCTGATTTTCTTGAAATTTCACCGGTTGTATGTAGCACTGGTGTGGCTCGTCACCTTTGTGGACACCACACACTTTACATTTGAGGTTCATGCATTTGTGCTCTGTACTAGCGGAGAAGAGATATTTGCAATTTGAACATTTGTGAATCTTCTGACATGTACTGAGGGTCGTGTCATTCCAAAGACTTTTGTGTTAACGTAACAGCGTGTACGAGAAGTCCTGTTGCAATCTGCGCGGTATACAGGGTCACTGTACGCAGTATCGCATGTAGGATCGAAACAGAGATTGCAATGACCGGACAAAGAGTGGGCCGCAGCTCCGGCAGTAACCTCGGTAACAGTAATGACATACATTATCAACCCCTAAAACCCCTTTAGATTTTTTTTATTCCATAATAGTGCTCGTTAAGCAGGAATAGAAACACTGGCTGGTCAGACTTTGGGTATTGTGTTTCAAAATCGCGAGAAGGCCGGTCCTCGCGTCTCTGTAAAGACTACAATTTTCGGTTTACTATCTGTTCAAATTTATTGATGTGACTGAAAGCTACTGCGGTGGCCCGGTCAGACCAGCTAAATGATGAAGCTCTCTAGCGTGCTCGGCCGGCTTGTATGTAGGTGAAGTCGGTGTTGATGAGCAGAGCCAAGCTGATGGTAAAGCATAGTTTATTGTTTACGTTGGGCACTACATGCAAGTGTTTTTTTTCTTATTAACGATCCGCTGACCAGAGTTTTTTAAGTTTTCGCTTATCACCAGCACCGCCCTAGGATTTTTGACAACTTGAATGACTACTTCCAGTGGGGAGTCAGCGTCTAGCTCTCTGTTAGGTTGTATCAATCTCTCCAGTAACCCTTCAAAAACGTTCTGAAAGTCAGCGGCCGGTATCACCGACTTGAATGATATCGTGTTCCTGTGCATTTTCCGCTATTATTTCAACCTGTACGAGGTCATTAGGTCTAACCTCAGGTCTCACTCTCTCAGCTAAAGGCGTTAAAATGATTCAAAACATCTTCATAAAATTACGCCAAATCCCGTTAAGCTATGGGAGTGTACTTTAAAGGTCTGGCGGAATTCCAAATTCCCAAAGCGATCAGCGTCTCCTCGACTGAATGTCATGGGGGTCTATTGGCGGTAAAGGGTTTTCTAACGGGGGAATGTCATGGTTCTCAATCTCTTGTAATAAGGTATTTTCTACCGGTTGAATGTCATTATGGTTATGATTATCAAGCTCTTGTAAGGCCCTTTCTAACGGCTGAAAGTAATCACTCGCAGGCTCTGGTTGTGCTGTCTCTGTGCTGCCGTTATTTAAATGAGGTTGATCAGGACGATTGTCTGGGTGGGGATTATTATGATTTAACTCTTGGATGGCTTCAGCAAGCGCTGGTGTTACAAAACGCAGTGGATCCCCGTTTACATCGTCTACAGCAATAACTAATTGTATGGGAATTATACAAGACTGGTCAGGCTCCATTTTGCATGTGATTAAAAATAAAATAAAATAAAATAAAACAAAATGTCACAGCTAACACCTTACAACTTTTACATTTGAAGAATTGTCTGCACAATTGTCAGCAGCTTTTGGAGGATCTCCACCTTGCTTTCCGGATCTCTCACTCTCTGGGCTCGGCGATTGCCCCTCAGTACAGCATCTGTCATAAAATCAGAGAAAATACCTTTTAAATATATTTAATTATCGATACAATAATACTAAGATATGTAAATAATAATTACCTCTGACGGGTTCAGGCCTCTCCCTGACATATCTCACTCGATGAATACCCCTCCGTCCTTTCATAAAATTTAGAGAATATACATCTTTAATTATATATTTTAATTATCAAGACAATAATATATACATATATAAATAATAATTACCTCTGAATCGTACAGTGGGACGCGTGGGCCTGGCGACAGGTTCAGGTTCAATCTCTGTTCATTTGGAAAATAATGAGATAATAATGGCATAATAATGAGCGAAAGTCTGAATAACTCTCTCTCTCTCTCTCTCTCCCCCCTACCTGACTTGCTCCCCACACACACACACACACACACACACACACACACACACACACACACACACACACACCATTTGGATACCCAACCATCACCCAACCAGATGGTCAATCTCACACCCCTGCTCTTTCCCATCTTACATTGTAATGTTTTAAAAATGAACAAAAACCATGCATCTGCAGTAACAGGTATAACTTAAAAGCACTTACCCGCGTCCTGAGTTTGAGTTTGCAGAGAGTGGTCTCTGTAATGTTCTGTTCAACTATTTCCCGCCCTGCTCAGATGCTCTTTCGAGGGCAAGGATTTCAGAAAGATTAAGTTCCACTTCATTGCCATCTTCAACTGCTTTCAGAACCACTACACCATCTACTTCTGCTTCTTCTGCTGCTTCTTCCTCTCCTTCTGCTTCTTCTGCTTCTTCTTCTGAATCAGCGAGGGCCTGGATAGGCTCCTGACCGTTTTCTGTGGATGCTGCAGGCTCAATCTCTGTTCATTTTGAAAATAATATATAACTTGCTTCAATTCAATGTATTTACTTTAAGTGTTAATAACTATCTCTCTCTCTCTCTCTCTCTCTCTCTCTCTCTCCAATCAAATGACTATCTCCCACAATGCCCTCTTACCCACCACCACCCACCCCCTCCCACACCACCTGCACCTCACACACACACACACACACACACACACACACACACACACACACACACACACACACACACACACACACACACACCATGTGTTCCCCATCTCCCATCCACCCATTTACAGGTATAATATAAATAATATTTGTCTCCCTCTATCTCACATCTACCCAGTTGCAGGTATAATATAAATAATATGAAAGGCCTTACCGGCAGTCATTTGTAGGGTAGCCGAGGGGTGCCCAGCGTTTTCATCTCTTGACTGCATATGCTGTACCGGCTGCCTAAATTCTGTTTCAATCGTGACGGTGGGGACGTCTCGCAGCACAATTGGCTGCCCGTTGGCCCGTGGTCTTTCTTCAGACATTACCTCCTCAATTTCAATAACCCCTGTAAAGACTGCTGGATTTTGATTGTTATATGCAACGCCTCTGTCATCTATCACGCCTTTGGGGAGAGAAAAGACAACATAGGATCAGTTATTTATTACCTTGATACATAAAGCATTAAATGGTATAAATAACCTACCAAAATCGACATCTGTGATTACGATATCTCTAAAGTCCTCGTCATTGATTTCTGTTAGGAAGAACAGTCATAATGGTTGACCCGGAATATTTCAACACACTTGGCATTAATAATTAATTAATCCATAATGATAGTACTGTGACTGAATCATTTTGACTCCTCTGAATGAAGTGACGGTCTGTATGCAAAGCCGAGTGGGAGAGTAGGCTGAATGAAGCACATGCTTCTTCCAAACATGTGGTAAACACTTTATTGCCTATTTAGGGACGAACATTAGTGCGGGTGTGCAAACTTTTTGGGGGCTCAGCCACTTACTTGGCCTGTTGTAAGAGGAGCCTTACACATTCCTATTTTACAACCCTGCCTTACACATGTTCTGCTCTCTGCTCCAAAGAGTGTAAAGATACTTGATTTAATTCTTGGTCATTGGCTCATTTCAAACGCATCAGTGTTACTCAAACTTACATTCATGCTGTGTGTAGAATGAAAACCCTATCTTTCTCTGTTTCAAACGGGGAAGAAACCCTTTTTATGCTCAAAATTTAACGCTACACCCCTCTTCTCTCACTGGATCATTTCAAACACATCCGGATATTTCATCTCTAACGCTCATTGGATCATTTAAATGAAACATTTTTCTACTTCCTGTGACGCCCTCATTGCATCACTTAACACACGTCATTTCCGGGACACGCCTTCCTTCTAGAAGCTTCCAGAACAGACCAGTCACACACACCTGGAAGGTATCAATCACTTTCTGACAGGTTGTGACCTCTTGACCCCCCAGGTCAAAAGGTCATCCATCAAAATCCCACATTCCAAGGTGACAGAAACCTCCTCCCTATATCTCTAACGCAAATAGTGTGGGACTGAGACAACAACCTTGTCTAGTGCCCCTCTCCAATGTGAAAAATGGATACAATGATCCATTGACTTTGTTGTTGAAGTGTTCAAATTATAGTTACTGCAATATTCCCTCCTTTGGGAGTACTGTAATAAGTGCCTCTTTCCATGATGGCGGGAGTTTACCTTCTCCTTTAATCCAATTAAATGCTTTCACGGACGGCCGGGAACTAGCTCTTCTTTAAAGGTTCTATACCACTGGAAAACCATCACTACCTGGAGTTTTACTTGATTTTAAGTTGGCTATTGCATTATTTATCTCTTCCAGTGAAAAAATCTGCTAATGATACAATCATTTTGTTTCTTCCATATCGAGGGTAGATCCAGATCGTTAAGAAAATGTTCCATTGCTTCTACTTTAGTACTGGAGGTTTTGGTATATAGTTTTTGTAGTAGTATAGGAAAATGTCTTCTATTTCTACAGCATGATATTTTAGTTGATTTGTTTCTGGGTCCCGCATCTTATGTATGGTACTATCCGCTTCTTGTTTACGTAAGCAAGTAATTTAGCGGCCTGATTCGTAATATGTCTGGTTGTAAAAACAAGCTTTCTTCTCAACATCTTTCTTCTAATAGATCATTAGTCTGATTCTTTAATTGTTGTATTGCACTAAAAGTTGTGGATCACTGTTATTTTTATGTTGCTGCTCCACATTAGATAGGTCTAATACAAGGTTATTATATTCCAAGACCCTCCTTTTTATTTGACGTTGTTAAGGCAATCAATTGTCGCAAAGTCACTGCCTTCAGTGAGTCCCAGATGGATCCACCTCTCCGTTGTCATTAATCTTCAAATATTCTCTTATATCTGATTTAATTTATTATACAGCTGATTTGTTATTTAATAAGCCTATATTTAACCCCGTATTCCGCATCCTACCTTCTAGTTGAACTGTTAGATATAGTGCACTATGGTCAGAGACATCAGCTACTTCAATTCTATTTTTCTTTAGACTAGTTGTAGCTAACAGGTAGCTATTCAATACTATGTTAAAATCACCTACACATAAACAGACACCCTTCCAGTGCAGTTACATCCATTAGTTATTTGAAAAATAGTTTGTTACTATTAGGAGTTGCATAAACATTTACTAAGGTTACTGTATCCTCTTCAATCGTTCCCTTAACAATATTGATATATCCACCCTCGTTCTCTTTTATTTCCTTAATGACTATGAACTTAAGTGTATTTGCAATAAGAATAGCAATTCCTCTCCGTGACTTTGCACCAATTAATTATAATAGGTATTTTTAAAACCAAACCGTTTCAATTTGTCATGCTCTTGCTGAGAAAGATGAGTTTCTTGCAACAACAAAAAATATATATATATGTACGTTCTCTTTTTTTAATTTGGCCTTTTAAATTGGGTTTCCCAACCCAATCACATTTAAGGACAGTAACTTCACTTCATTAGACTGCATCACAGCTGGGCTGAAAATATCTCACACCATTATGTTCCCACAGGCTAAACATTGAAACCATAAGTAAAGATAACTGGAGCACAATAATGTGCTTAGAACAAGCATTATAACAAACACAAAATAAAACTATAAAAAAGTTTTTAAGTGAAGGGGAATGATACTTTGACTAACAGTCTCTGAACTTCAGTGCGCCCCGTAGACCAGAGCTGACCTCTCACTGCTCCCGTGAGTCAGCACATAAAATACAATATAGTAGCCTAGATATCTAGACGCACTCTAGCGGCAGCCAGGGTCAGTTTTTTAAAAGTCAATTTTTACACTAATCTTGATCACTATACCAATGTGAGTACTGATGAAAAAAAAATATGAGCCAAATCAGTGGTAGCGCACGGCAGCTGCTGCAGCTAATGCCCAGAGCTTCCACTTAGCTGAAACAGCAGTTTTGGGGGCATAAGATACCTTTGTGCCTCTTAACAGACAAAAAATGCAATTAAAATGTCTGTGCAACATGAACAGGGACCTTAAATGACAACAAGATGCGTTTAGCAACTTAGCCATTGTTTGAATTCACCTTCCCCGTTAGCTGCTACCTGTTAACTTGGAGTTAAGCACTGAAGTCATTCTTAAAAAATGAAGATGTGTTCAGAGTTTTGCCGACCACATACGGCAAAAGTTTAATCTATCACCTAGCGTTGCTCTGCCTGGTTGTAGCGTTATCCTATTGGTGCAGAAGAAATTTGAAAGACTTCCGTTTATCCCGCCCATCGGATTGAGCCCTGCCAATGGTGAGTTCCCAGACCCAGGATCTTGATGTGGGTCTGGCTAACAATAGAGTATATTATGGGACAAGTATTTACCGTCTGTTTTGAAACACTACTGCTCCTCCCGGTTTCTGCGCTGAAATTTCTGGAGGCGTACTCTAGCTCGCCTGGCACTGTTCTCAAGGTCTCCACCTGTGTGCGACCCCACGTTCTGCCACGGTGAAGACGCTCCATCAGATGTTTCCTACCAAGCGCTTTCTCTGACCCCTCCACATCCTATTGTGATTTTCTGTCGCCATGCTTTCTGGATAATCATCTCCTTAGTACTGTATTGCTGGAAATTAATTTTACAAAAACCCAGGTATCGGTGCCAGGGCTTTGTGGGTGCGCTGTATCTGCAAATCCACCTCATCACTCAGTTCGGTTCGTAACAGTTTTTTAACAAACGCTATCACTGACCCATCTTTGCCCTGCTCGAGAGACCAAGTCATTCAATTTGTCCTCCAGCTTCTGTTGGTCCTTCATCATTTGTTGGAGAGTGGTGTTAGCTTCAGTACTCCATGTATCCGTGTCATCGATCTGGGTCTCCATCTTGCTGATTTTCTCGTTTTTGCTCCTTTATAGCATGCATGTATGTCGCTAGCTGTTGGTTGACGTCTTGCTTGAACTCGTGGAATTCTTCTCTCATGTCATGTTCAATTTCTTCTTTAAACATTTTTAGATCTTTCTTTAGTTCCGATTTAAAGTCGCCAATCTGCTTACTTATAGTTTCGAGACCCATGCACCCCGTTCCTGTTGTTGAGTCGCCGCCATGTTGACCTTCTTCCCGCATGTTGTCCTTAACATGTTCTACCCGGTGTAAATCTTTACCCGCCGGTTTATCTTGCGTCCCTCTAACTTTGCCTTTGTATGCCCCCTTCATAATCTTAACAGATTCAACTTTGTTGTTTTCTTTGAATTCAGTTGTATGAGGGTGTTAAATACTTAAGGAAGTACTTATCTTTTTTAAATTGACATCTTTCAATTTTTTTTAAAGTCAAATATGCTGGTTACATTAAAATTATACAAAATAAGTTTTGTATTCACAAATTCAAATTCATGTTGAACATACCATATCTTGCCTGTAAGACTTACATTTTGGCAACAATGTGTTAATTCTGAATTACAACGCAACTTCAAGTTAGAACTACTTACTTTTAATGCTGGCGTTTTACAAAGAAACATATTTGGTTCAGGTTGCAAGTTGAATCTTTAAATATAATTTAAATATTAAATATAATTTTACAAGCTGTATTAATACAAAAAATGTTACAAGCATACTTTTTGTTTTTTAATTTTTTTAATTTTTGTTTGCATCTTTCACCACATTAAACACAAACAATCTTTTAAGTCAATGTGGTTACATTTAAATGATACAAAATAAGTTTTGTATTCACAAATTAAAATTCATATGCATATTAGTGGTTCACATGCACAAGCGGCAACATGACAACATGTACTGACAACATGAACTGTGTCTGTTTGTGTGTGTATGGATGAATATTATACTTTCTTTTTTTTTCTATGGCGGTCATTTTGACCGTAAACAAAAAATAAGTGTGACTAAGTTGAATAAATCAGTCAAAATTCAAAGAAAGTAGTCACAATGAATGTTATGTGTTCAAATGCCATTTGTGATTTTGTGTGATCTGTTGAAAATACCATATTTATGGTACAGTTTCTTTTTTTTCTACTTCTCATTGGTTCGCTTATTTGAATTGAAAACGCAATTTCCGGTAGAGGGTTGCTGTGGGCATGGGAAAAAAGAGGCGTGAGAAAAGGGGTATGTTGGGAAAAGGGGAGTGAACACCCGATCCCGGGCCAGAACGAAGAAGGCACAGCCAGATGAGTGCGGAACGGGAGGAGGGGCCAGGAGGGCCAGACATATGGACTAGAGCTAAGCATGCACAGACATATGATCAACATGTACTGACAACATGAAGTGTGGCTGTTTGTGTGTGTGTGTGTGTGTGTGTGTGTGTGTGTGTGTGTGTGTGTGTGTGTGTGTGTGTGTGTGTGTGTGTGTGTGTGAGTGTGCGAGTGTGCGTGAGTGTGGGTAGAAATGCATTGACCTTTGGGCTTAGGCCCATTCACGCTTAGTAACGCTACTTCCTTCCTATTTTACAGACCCTGCCTTACACACTTTCTGCTCTCACAGTTGTATGAGAGGATTCTTGCTCATTGGCTCATTTCAAACGCATCAGTGTTACTCAAACTTACATTCATGCTGTGTGTAGAATGAAAACCCTATCTTTCTTTGTTTCAAACGGGGAAGAAACCCTTTTTATGCTCAAAATTTAACGCTACACCCCTCTTCTCTCACTGACTCATTTCAAACACATCCGGATATTTCATCTGTAACGCTCATTGGATCATTTAAATGAAGATATTTCTACTTCCTGTGACACCCTCATTGCATGCATCACTTAACGCACACGTCATTTCGGGCACGCGATGCCTTCTAAAAACTTCCCGAACAGTCCAACACCGTCCCCCCCCCCTGGAAGGCATCAATCACTTTCTGACAGGTCGTGACCTCTTGACCCCCCAGGTCAAAAGGTCATCCATCAAAATCCCACATTTTTAAGTGACAGAAACCCCTGCTTATTATCTCTAGCATATACTGTAATATTTCACTGGTAATAAGACCAAATAATAATATATATTTTATTATATAAAATATATATTATTATATATATATTTATTTTAATAATATTATTAAAATAAAGAAATGAATACCATGATAACATCTAAATAAATGTTGATAGATGTAGCGTTTAATAGTAGTTTAAAAAATATAAATAAACAAAAAAGCAACCCAGCTTCCCTGGCCGAAATAGACCGAAATAATAACATTAAAAGAAATACATATAAACCATGATAATATCTCGTAAATAATGTTGATTAAAACAGCGGTTTTTGGGCTAAAATTACCAATAATAAAATTGTCACAGATTTCGAGGTTAAGGGGGGGCGTGTTTTTTCTTTTGTCGATATCCGACGTGAGGGATTAACATGAATGTCTGTCTATCTGACGGACCCCCTCGTCGAAAAACAACGTCAAGGGTACACCTCTTTCGTTGAAACTTGACGCCAGGGTTCCTTGACCATGCGTCATACATTTGACGAGTAGGGAGTGAGACTGTGTTGGAGCATCAAATTCTTTTACAGCAATGCACTGAGTTCACATTCAGGAAGGATATACAAAACAACAACAACAACAGCGATAAAAAACTATAGAAATGTGAAATAAATACAAATAACAACCATGTATGTGGATTAATTCTTACATTCTTTGTGAGCTCAAAGACTTGTTTTAAATGAAAGCTTCTGATCTAGCTTGTAATCTGTGACACGTTAAATTTGTGCCCCAATCAGAGAAAAATTGCTGTAGGCATAATGATCACACTTCCTTGACTTTGTCAATAGCATAAATGTAGTCTTATTTATTTAGACTTATTTAGAACAAATCTAAGATTTGTCAAGGATTTCTGCACACAGTCAAATGCATATATAGATTTGACACAGCTTGCGCCACATAGCGATATATTCATAAAGAGTCATATCATCAGCATAAAAATGTGCTTTGCAGTTCTCTTCTGAGGCACAGATATCATTTTAATACAAAGTAAAAAACAATGAGCCTAAAATTAAACCTTTTGACACATCTAAATTCAATGGGGGTAGCAAGTTCTAAGAGATAGGGATCTAAATGGTCGACAACCAAATAGCTTTTCATGCACACACACAAAACATGGAAAACTTCAAAATGGTTAATTGGCCTAAATGAGCTTGATTAACTTTACATGGGAACAATTAGCCCCTGTTCCTCTGAAGTAGTCATAGAGACATTATCTTGAGCCTTTAATGTCTCAACCACAGCATTAAGTTGATCAAACAAATATGAGAATTGATACAATGATCATTAAAAACATTATAGATCTCCTCTTTATCATTCACAACTTTAGAGTCCTGTATAATTTGCTAAGGGGAGGGATGAAGTTATGCCTTTAAGAGATTTGAGACTTTTCAGAATTTTGCTAAGTTGTTACCACAATTTTTTCAAATAGTAGGCGGAAATTAGCCTTTTTCACTATGCAATCGTCGCCATTCAAGACAGTGCTTGTTATTCCGTCAGCCGTGACGCAGCGTGTCCCAGAAGCGTGCATGAGGCAGCTCTCTGCTCCGCTCTGCTAAAAATATGTAACAGGTCTATTTTTCACACAAGTGAAACACGAAACAAAACTGCGGTTGTTAGAGATGTAAATGGACTGTATTTATATAGAGCTTTTCTAGCCTTCATGACTACTCAACATGATACTAACATAGTACAGGAACCATTCACACACACAGTGGCCAATGTGTCACCTGCTCATCAGATAAACACTCACACATATTTACACGGGGTTCAGTGTCTTGCCAAAGGACACTTTGACATGGGAATGCAGAGCCAGGAATCGAACCACCAACCTTCTGATTGGGAGGAGACCGCTCTACCACTGAGCCACAGCAGCCCCAAGAGCTCTGCATTAAAAACTGACAGAAAGCATTGCAGTGCCAGTATAGCGTCTGAAATGAGATTTATAGAAGAGAGATCACTGACATAGAGGTTTTTCAAAAGGTAAAAGGTTTTTGAATGACCATTTAAGACATCCACTTTAAGTTGAAATATCCTGAAATGACAGCTTCAGTCTTGTCTTTTATTTCTATTGTATTTTACAGTATGTCTATGCCTGTTTATATGTTAAACATATTTTGTTAGAACAAAATCATTCTAACAACATTTGAGAACATGAGAATGAACCAGAGAATAATATTGTTTCAGCAGAAGTATTTACACTTAGCCAGAGATTATTTTGATTTTGTTAGGACCGGGATAATGTTGTACAACAGAAAGATGTGAGATATGTAATAGAAGTATAACATGTATATGGTGAAACAGAACAGAGACTATGAGCCTGTTTGTAAATGCAGGTCTACTACCAAGCAGGATTTGGTGTTAACGAGGTAACTTCAGGTTCAACCCAGGGTTTTCTGTACCACAACGATGGATTAGTTGTTACCGGGTTCAATCGCCGTGGTAACTCATGCTGAACACCTAACCTGGTCGGGAGCAGGTTAAGTTGGAGATTAGAGATCAACCGTAGTTAAAGCACCGCCTACTGACCAATCAATGCCGTTATCAACGACGTTATCAATCGAGTGACTGATAACGGCGTCCCCGTTCTTAGAAGACCAGGCAGAGCTCGGTGCACGGAGAGAGAGGGGGAGAGAGGGGTGTGCTCATAAAAGTTACAACATTTAGAGACCAACAACCCCGTTAACATTCACTGATGGGTATCTTTATGAAAGATATAGATTTTAAGTGGAGGGAATTACATATAGGCTATTTGACGGCTTCTTCAGCCGTGTGTTGCCAATAGACACACCGGTTAGAATTATGTTTTGATTTTTTTTTATTTTCTCTCACAGCTTACCACTGCTGGGGTTGCAACTGAAATAAAAGGCTAAAGCAATGACAGTTCATGGAAAGCAAAATTGTAATTATGATCAGATTTTGTGCCTGACTGATGGGGGAGTGACCAGTGTAGTCTAATGTAGGCTATTATAGTGGGTGTACTGTACTGTATATTGGCCATAATCTGCCTTTGGGGGAGGAGGGGGGCATATCATAGTTGGGGGGCCTAGGTGTCCTCCCCCAGGGAAGTTTTAAGCATCAACGACTTAATTTCCTGCATTCCGATACACTTTTATGCACCAATTTACAGTAAAAAAAAAACTTTATTCAGCCTATGTTTAGAAAAAAAGCACGGATGACAATTCAAAATTTATCAAAAATATAATGGAAAATATTTGTCATTGGGCATTTTTAAGTGGGTATATAGAAATCCTCGAGCTTATTATCACGTAGACTACACCAATGGAAGTGATATTGATAGCCGTTGTGATTTACCACGCGCATTTTTTGTCAAACTTTCCAGCCGTGCATTTTTCCTTGAAAACCGTTCTTTTTTTATGTTTTTTTATGTAGAATTATAGCTTGCTCTTCTTACATAAAATATGCGGCTATGGTAGATGTTTGCGATTGGTTGTGGTGCGCAAACACCGCCTCTTTTATGTGACCGCGTGCGCCGCTGGATTGGGAAACCCTGGGTTGACTGAACTAGTGGATAACCACCGTCGTGACACAGGTTATGCGGGACCGCGGTTGTTAGGGTTAGTGAATTCGGATAACTAAAAGAAATCCAGGGCATGTTGATCTTGATTCGTAGTACAGGCCTCAGGTCTTTTGTGACTATGAAGATTCAACGAGGAAGATCCACTGACCCAGTAGATGGTGAAAACACCCTTTTCGACTTCCAGGAAATCTGATCTCAGTTGCCATTGAAACTGCTGGATGAAATATCTGGCATGTGATAGGATTGTGCCAGTCACCCAGATTGGTACCAACAGCAGATATACATAGACAATAGTACACTTTGAACTCTGACTCGTGGCTTTTAACAGACCGTAACTCATCAGGCATTGACCTGGATAAACATTTTGGAGAAACTCCACACAAGGACAATTGATTTTGTTTACAGGGCCAGTTTATTATTTTCCACATTGTTAATGCAATTCATCTACTAAAGTTGCAGTTCAATTACACCCTTTTGTGTTGTGTTATCTCCTGAGAGGGAAGTTTGCAGACATACTGTATAGGCAGTCAGTGCATGCCTTATGGTATGTGCATCAGGCGTAGTAAAGATAAAGTGGAAATCACTGTGTTTCATTAGCATCCTCTAACTTGACTTCAATCTCCCAAATGCCATCTCCACTTCTGACTGAGCTAAGTCAGATGTTAAATGACTCTTGCTCTGGTGTTATGCCTGGAGACTACAGGTTCATCAGACAGTCCATCAGTGGGTAGAAGAAGAATACATTTTATTATTTGTCACATTTAATTGTATAGTACAATGTAGTGAAATTCAATTATTACATTTAAACCATCCTAAGCATTAGGAGCAGTGGACAGCTACATGTCTTGCTGAAGGAGCATGTCTATGACGTGGCTGGAGCATGCTCCCATGTTCCCAAGCCAAGTCCCTACAGACTGAGCTACTGCCACTGCCACCCCCATTTGTTATCATTTCATTCAGTATAAGTCTATATTTAGGTATTACATTATTACATTAATGTTCAAAATAACAATTGTTTCCCTTATCCAATAGAGCTTTCAGAGCCACAAGCATGTGGCAGCATGGATTCCAACTTAAACTAATCCCTCCTACAAGATCTGCAATAATAATATGCTGTAAGAGCTACTAAGAAAGCCCTAAGGGTTGTAATTTCATATACTATTATGAAAATCCCATGCCTAAACCAGATACCCTTTGATTCCTAAAAATACAAGCATTCCTCCATGTCTAAACCATTTGGAAAAGTAATTAGCTTATATTATATGAAGGTCTGACTACTCGGTACTGCTTTGCCCAGGACTGATTATTATCAAAAGTCTTATCTCTCTCTAGCTGTGACTTATCCTCACTCTTCCACACATTCACTCACATGTACTCAACCATACTGTAGTTGAACGCCGGCTATGGCTCACAAAGCTACATAAATGCAGCCAAATCAGTAAGGCCATACATGTCTGTGCACTGAAAGTAGCTGTTGTGTCTGTGTATGTGTATTCACATGTGCAAGTGTGCTGATTTGACCATTCCTGATGGCTATCTGCCAGTGCCATTCTTTAGAGTATAGCAGCAGCTGAATGAACAGAAATCTATCAGTGAGGAGATACAGGATATCGCTCTGCTAAACAAAACTGATTCCTGTGGCAGTCCCTGCAGGTCCCAATGGGTTTAGGCACACTGTAGGTGGCCACAAAATCATGGCTTCAGAAAAAAATTGATCACTTCATTGCAATCTGCCCCTCTACAGTAATAAAGCAAGCCTGTAGTATAATTAATGAAAGATAAATACACAAGAAGTGTGTATATATGTGAGGGAAATGATGAAGCAGGATGTTGCTCTGCATACAGTGGTAGCCATTATTGAAGTGGAAGGGTCTGTGAAAAGTGTGAAGCAACATTATGTAACTATTTTACTAAATAAAATAAACAAAATAACAGCTACAAAATTAGTATGATGCTACTGTACACTGACATGTAATATGGATAATGGTGCCTCTGTCATTCCCACTCTGTGTCCTAAATGCTTGTTCTTGTACTATGTAACCTTGGGGAGCAGGTACGATCTCCCAGGAGAAGTGCTGTAATGCATGTATATAATGCTTAATGTAATTTACGACACCACGGATTTGGGTGAAACTGGATTATATTTTATGGAGAAAATGTTTTCTGGTTTCCCCTCTGATGTCCTCCGACTGCTCTGCCTCGACTCTCTGTGATTTACAGAGGACAAAAAGTTTTACTTGTTGATAAAGTGGTTAGTACTCTAACCTAACTGTAGCTGCCGTCAGCTAGCAAGCTTGTAGATAGCCATGCTGTCAGGACTGGGAGCGCCAAACACCGGGGGAATGTTGAGGTTTACACCACTAGCACAGGAGCTTTGGACCACCGGGAGGAGGAGGTGGTTTTCAGGCCTAGGGTGGGGAGGAAAACTTAGGGTTCAGCAGCAGGGATGTCGCTATACCTATTTTAGGGGTGCTGAAGCTACCCCAAAATGTTCCTAAGCCGCCAAATATATATATATATATATATCTCCATCCATCCATCCTCGTCTGCTTATCCGGTGTCGGGTTGCGGGGGGAGCAGCTCCAGCAGGGGACCCCAAACTTCCCTTTCCCGAGCCACATTAACCAGCTCTGACTGGGGGCGTTCCCAGGCCAGGTTGGAGCAGCGGCTCTACTCTGAGCTCCTCACGGATGACTGATCTTCTCACCCTATCTCTAAGTGAGACGCCAGCCACTCTCCTGAGGAAACCCATTTCGGCTGCTTGTACCCTGGATCTCCTTCTTTCGGACACGATCCAGCCTTCGTGACCATAGGTGAGGGTAGGAACGAAAACTGACCGGTAGATCGAGAGCTTTGCCTTCTGGCTCAGCTCTCTTTTCGTCACAATGGTGCGATAAATTGAATGTAATACCGCACCCGCTGCTCCCTCCAGGGTCCTTGCGAGAGTGAATATCTGGTCCATTGTTCCACGACCAGGAGGGAATCCATTGTTCCTCTTCAATCTGAGGTTCGACTATCGGCCGAACCCTCCTTTCCAGCACCTTGGAGTAGACTTTACCAGGGAGGCTGAGAAGTGTGATATCCCTGTAATTGGCACACACCCTCTGGTCCCCCTTTTTGAAAAGGGGAACTACCACCCCGGTCTGCCACTCCTTTGGCACTGTCCCAGACTTCCACACAATGTTGAAGAGGCGTGTCAACCAAGACAGCCCCTCCACACCCAGAGACTTGAGCATTTCTGGACGGATCTCATCAATCCCAGGGGCTTTGCCACTGTGGAGTTGTTTGACTACATCAGTGACTTACACCTGGGAAATTGACAATAATCCCCCATCATCCTCTAGCTCTGCCTCTAACATAGAGGGCGTATTAGTCGTATTCAGGAGTTCCCTCAGTGCTCCTTCCACCGCCCTATTACCTCCTCAGTTGAGGTCAACAGTGTCCCATCCTTACTGTACACAGCTTGGATGGTTCCCCGCTTCCCCCTCCTGAGGTGGCGAACGGTTTTCCAGAAGCACCTTGGTGCTTCTCCAAACTTCTCCCATACCCACTGCTTTGCCTCTTTCACAGCAGAGGCTGCAGCCCTTCACGCCCTTCGGTACCCTGCAACTGCCTCCGGAGTCCTCTGGGATAACATATCCCGGAAAGACTCCTTCTTCAGTCGGAAGGCTTCCCTGACCACCGGTGTCCACCACGGTATTCGTGGGTTACTGCCCCTTGAGGCACCTAAGACCCTAAGACCACAGCTCCTCACCGCAGCTTCAGCAAAGGCAACTTTGAACATTGTCCAGTCGGGTTCAATGCCCCCAGCCTCCACAGGGATGCACGAAAAGCTCCGCCAGAGGTGTGAGTTGAAAGTCTGTCGGACAGGGGCCTCCTCCAGATGTTCCTAATTTACCCGCACTACCCGTTTGGGCTTACCAGGTCTGTCCAGAGTCTTCCCCCACCCCCTGACCCAACTCACCACCAGATGGTGATCGGTTGACAGCTACGCCCCTCTCTTCACCCGAGTGTCCAAAACATACGGCCTCAGATCAGGTAAAAGAATTATAAAATCGATCATTGACCTGTGGCCTAGGGTGCTCTGGTACCAAGTACACTTATGAGCATCCCTATGTTCGAACATGGTGTTCGTTATAGACAATCCATAGCTGCTTTCCGACCAAGTAGTTACAAGAACGTAGTTATAGGAAAAGTCCACTTCTACACAGTTATACTAACTACTCTCCCCCAAAACCTTTTTTTTCCATTTGCATTCACACTGGCCAAGTGGCCATAGAGGGATAAGGAAGTGATGCAAGAACAGCAACAGTCTTTATAGCGTTAAAATCAGAAAACAAATATAAAAAGTATGAACTAAATACTAAATCTAATGTATGTAGCATATTTGTCATAATTTAAACATGTCTCCCGAAGAGAAACGTATCTCTCTCTCCCCCGCCTCTGCCTGTGGCGCTGTGGACGTCTGTGTGTGTGTGTGTGTGTGTGTGTGTGTGTGTGTGTGTGTGTGTGTGTGTGTGTGTGTGTGTGTGTGTGTGTGTGTGACGGCCGGCCAGCCACAGGACACGCTTGTGGTGTTTACCTCGGTCTCTGAGCCAGTATTGGCCGAGCGACAAGCTAGCGGCCCCGGCAGGCACCTGCTGGCTGTCACCTCATTTTATGGAGCAAATTGGTCCAGTTGGAACAGGAGATAAAAAGGGTTCTAGGAATTTTATGTTCTAGGAACTGCAAAAATCCCTCCGCTCAGAAAGCGGCTCATGACTTGCACAGAAGTCCAACAACAAACACCCACTCTGGTTTAGATCAGGGAGGTCATTCCTCCCAATCACGCCTCTCCATGTGTCTCCATCATTGCCCACGTGCGCGTTGAAGTCAACCAGCAGAACTATGGAGTCCCCCACTGGAGCCCCATGCAGGACTCCACTCAAGGTCTCCAAGAAGGCCGAATACTCCGAACACGTGTTTGGTGAATATGCACAAACAACAGTCAGAGTTTTCCCCCCCACAATCCGCAGGCGTAGGGAGGCGACCCTCTCGTCCACCAGGGTAAACTCCAACGTAGCGGCGCTCAGCTGAGGGCTTGTGAGTATCCCCACACCCACCCAGCGCCTCACACCCTGGGCAACTCCGGAGAAGAAAAGAGCCCAACCCCTATCCAGGAGTATGGTTCCAGAACCGAGACTGTGCGTAGTGGTAAGCCCCACCACATCTAACCAGTAGCGCTCCACCTCCCGCACCAGTTCCGGCTCCTTGCCCCACAGAGAGGTGACATTCCACGTCCCCAGAGCCAGCGTCTGCTGCCCAGGTCTGGTCTGTCGAGGCCCCTGACCTTCACTGCCACCCGTGTGGCAGCGCACCCGACCCCAGCGGTTCCTCCCACAGGTGGTGGGCCCATGGGATCCGGGCTACGTGGCTAACCCGGCCACCAGATTGAGGGCTTGTCACCGCTTGCTGACGAGCCCTCCATCTAGGCCTGGCTCTAGACGGGGGCCCCGGGCTTCCTCCGGGCAGGGTCACTCTCTCTTCCTCGGTCACTCATTGGGTTTTTGAACCATTCTTTGTCTGGCCCCTCACCTGAGACCACTTTTCCTTGGGAGACCATACCAAGAGCACAAAGCTCCAGACAACACAGCCCTCGGGTTCATAAGGACACACAAACCTCTCCACCATGATAAGGTGATGGTTCCCGGAGATAGATAGATAGATAGATAGATAGATAGATAGATAGATAGATAGATAGATAGATAGATAGATAGATAGATAGATCGTTGAAACTTTTATTCCTCCGCCATCAGGTTATTAAATTCAGAAAGTAGCTACTTTAAGTAGGATCCAAATCAACAGCTTACATGTTAAAGTATGCAACAAAGGCTATTTAGGCCATTTGTCATGGTATACAGTATACTATAATGCTGGACATGGCACTTTGGATGTTGACATGAGACTGATTCAACTACTCTACCATGCAGTAACAGTAATTAGTGTAATTAAATAGTCTTATTTTGACCTGCAACTTATCTAATAGAGAAAGGAATTAGGTATGGTATTACTTTATCACACATTTACACAAGCAGATGGATAGCATTTAAGTCATAGCCTACAGAATAACTCAGCAGGAGCACAGTCTGGCCTAAGTACGTTCCCCCCATGCAGTTTGATGTATCTAAAAGCTAACATTAGAATAACGTTTGTAAGTAAGATTTTGCAAGGGAAAGTTTTGCATAGCCTGGGGGCTAAGCCCCCCCTGTCTTTCAATCCTAGTGACGTCCCTGTTCAGCAGGCTCTACGAACCGGGTTCAGCAGGCTCTATGAACATCATGGCAGAGGCGAAGAGACTGAAGAGAACATGGAGGAAGCTAAGAAGAGAAAAAGAGAGAATGACTGAGCAAGAGAAATATTAAATGGGCTTTTCAGTCGTTGGCGACATCTTTGTGCAATAAAAGGCTGCAAGACAGACACCGAGTTGGCCATCTTGCTGTTGGACAAGCACGCTTTTTTAGTTAGCTTTGTCAAGACACAATGTGAATCCCCTACACGATGTGTGTCGCAGAACACATCCAAACCACAATCTTTGGCCGAATGACGCTGACTTTTTCTGTGTTAAACTCAACTGCCACAGCCCCTGAAAGGACCGTCATCTGGCGGTGCCTGTACCCGGCTAATAGTCACCTATTGGTGGCTGAACACAACGAACAACTGACCATGAAAACTAAAAGGAAAATAATATATATAGTCCTATATTTGTACATATATGGACCTTTTCACGTTTCGTATTGCTATGTGGTTTGTCCAAGTATTTCCAGTAATTTAATAACAAATACACTGTCAAGGCTAAATATAAAACAAAGGATGCATGGTTCTGCTGCACTATTAGCAAAGCAGGGACACATTTGTGAAAGGTCTGCTATGTAAATGTAAAGCAGACAACAAAGCTACACTAAATGCCACACCTACCAAAACAAAGGCAAGAACATACAGGATGTATTGGTTACCACAATCCGATCTAAGGAGCCTGATACGACTGCCAATCTCCCAGTCGAATCTTTGCAGTGTTGTCTAATTGACTATCCATTTGCGGAGAAACAGCTGATTGTGGCTTGAAAATATTTTCATCTACAAAAATGGGGAGAAAAGAAAAAGTTTGGGAACCTCTACTCTAGAGGATCCTTCTACTTAGTGAGCAAACAGACAGATAAAGTAGCAAAGCTGAGCTGTTCTGTTGAATGGAGTGTTTGTTATTCTGATGCAATAGTTGAGTAAATGTAACAGTCTTCTCTAGCTCTACTCAAAACTTAGTGCACCAAACTAGACAACAACATTGTTTGTATGTAAAGCAGAAGCCTTCAGGGCCTGTAGCCCCACTCAGGTAAATAATTACCAGCCACCAGTTTCGGAAAAAAACATCTAAACCAGTAGCTGGAGTTCGTCTGGCTGTGAAAAACTGTCCTCAGTCCAAAATCTATTTAAAATGTTTCTTTCAGTGGAAGCCGTGTAATTAGTCGTCCATCTGCATTATTATCAAAGCAGCAGCCAGTGTAGAAATCCCTTAAACATACTGAATTAGGAGACAGTGCTGAACGTAGAAGTACAATTTTTACTGTTAAATTAACACAAAATGACCTTTCTACCATTCTGTTTCCAGGCTAGCAATGCAAATGAAACCCTACATTATTATTACGGCCATTTTTAGCATGCTGGTTCATTACCAGCATGCTAGAACTCAGCTCTAATTAGCAACACTATATGTATATGCAATATGGTCTACATATTTTCAAATGTTTTTTACATTCTTAAAAATAGTGTGAGGGTGCAATTAAACTGTTCCATATTTAGTTCTCTAAGCCCAGGCTGTGGACCACTGCTATAGTGATTTAGAGAGCAAAAATATATTACAACCATACAGACATGGAGTTTTCAGCTGTTAAAGGGAAACTATGCAGTTTTTTAAGCTTAATTTACCTTAACTGAACAGCTTCGGAGTCATTGGAATGGTTATATGACTTTTTTCAAGTTGAATGGTGGTCGTCTCACTTCCCCCCTACCCCATCATGGCTGAGCTGGCAAAAAAGAAGCAGAAAGCTAGGAAAGCATTGTCGGAGGCATAGAGAAAGAGGAAACGGCAGATTGCGAGGAGTCAGACACAAGTAAACATAGGAGCTGCCAAATATCTATTCCGAAGCTGTAGGGGGAGCTCTATAGAGAAACCTGCGATCAAAAAGCGAGAAAACAATGAAGAAATGGCCAAAGAAAATGTAATAATGTATACATGCCAACAGTAACTAAGGATATGAATTGATTAAAATTGGTAAAATAAACACACACCAACAATATGAGGGGCTGTTTAGGCCATATATCTAGAAAGCATGCACATACACCACTTTTTCTCCCAAAAAGTAAATATAGCTATAATACATCATAGGCATAATGAAGCAGCTGCAAAATGTTTATGGCTTGAAAGTGGTGTGGCATGGATGATATGAAGTCTTTGTACTAAAAATGAAAAGGGTGTGGTTATTGTGTCGTTATGAGGCAATATTGCTTAAACCCATTTAATTCCTTTAAAAAAAAAATGTGCATGTGGGCATTTGTTGTAAAATGGTGCTGCGGCTCCTTTAAGAGAGCTCAATGCGTGTGGGTCTAAATTCTAACTATAGGCTAACTTCCATAACTGTCATAGTCCATCCTGCTCCCTGTTAAGTGCTACTTGAGCTTGTAGATATGGAGCATAGTGTTAGTTCAGGCAGAGCACTGAAGGTGCATCTACATTAGCTGATTGGCATCAGCTGCTTCATTCATGCATCACAACCACTTTCTGTCAAACCTAACTGTAAATCCATTTACTATAAATTATGTATGTTTAAAGATGGTGTTACTGAAATAAGTGCATTTCTTCCCATGCATTTTTTCTAGAAGCAAAACCACAATTAAGTAGGTGAAAAAAGCAGCAGAATTTGTGTGTGTGTGTGTGTGTGTGTGTGTGTGTGTGTGTGTGTGTGTGTGTGTGTGTGTGTGTGCGTGGGCAAAGATCATCCCTATGTATGTAGGCCACTAAAATATATTAATTTATTATTTTTTATATGTATTTCACTATGAATTCCCACTGCCATTTACTTCAAACTTCCTTAACTTATGCTAATTGTATGCTGGCTAACGCAGCCTCAGTTAAAACTTTAAATGTCATTAGAGCCCCACAGAAAATGGCTCACAAGATTCAAACCAAATAAAGGAGTGGTAACAAATTAGCCCTATAGTCCGACTATTAGACTGACCATACCACAGACATCATACCATTTTTTAGTACATAAAGAGGAGGCTCCAAGAAGAGCCTGTTACCCCTGTTTTGTTTTGTTTTAGTTTTTGTGGTTTATTACACTTCGCTAAGCTCAGTTAACCGGCTGCTGACTGCTTCATGGATCTGCATTTTTACCATACAGGTGTGAGAGTGGTAATCTTGAATGACGGATGCTGCATTTTCACCAAAGAATAAATATACAGAAATGGCACAACCATATTCTTTGGTAATTTTAATCAGTTTATTTCTCCTTGAGGATGGCTGGTCACTTCTAGAGGCACAGCAGATTGAGTTCTCTGTTTTAAGACCTCTGTCATGTATCGATTGAGACCTGCTACACTCTCTTACCCACCATCTTCATCACAGGGAGCAGAAGTCAGCACTAAAAGATGCCTAAATCTCAGACAAAATGCTGTTAGGTCTGAGTGAGCCGAGCAGTGCATGTATACAGAGCGGGGCACTCATTGTTCAGCGAGCTCAATAAATGTTAAAACCCTATTTGGAGAGTGCTTGTCCTATTGATTATGCATCGGCCTGTTAACATGGACTCTCTGTTGCATTGGAATCATGCATAGCTCCAGTCAGCATGTGGAACAGCAGCGGGATGTGAGAGGTGCGAGACCAGATTTTAGAAAGCAGGGACACATGATGTTTTAGTCATTGGTTTGTCTGGATTTATCAGTGTCAACATGTTTGCAGCTGCTTTATTTTTTAATTCAAGTCACTGTCTCATACAAGAACTCACAGTTTTAGTCACGTTCCTCTGCCACTCTTGCTTTCTCCTCTTCTTTTTATTTAAAACTTTTAGAAATTGATTTTCTACTACTTTACCATAATTTAATGCACAATCAAATAGCGGGAAAACAGCATGGAAAAGAAGAAATTAACATTGAATTTTTTGATTGACTGGCAGTGGTATTCTGAAGTCGCAGTTTGATTGCCTTTGAGAAGCACGTGGCACTAATTCCTGTTAGTATAAAACTGCAAGTATGTTGATTTCTTGCAAACTAGTCTCGCTTTGCCAGACATTCCCCCACAGTACTGCAGAAGAGGATCTGGCTAGTCCACACTATACCCGAACCGAGCCCGACGGGTCCCGACGGTACCCGAGGGGCCAGGTCGGGTTCGAATAGATATTTAGAAATTATGGTCGGGTTCGGGTCGGGCTCGGTCACATCAGCGCGATAAGGCATTTCAATCAGGAGAGACTTCGTTTGCAGATATGCAAAAATATTTATTGTACAACTGTATGATATTGAATGTACAAAGTCTTTTGGAGATTGGACTCCATCGAATTAATCTTCTTAAAGGGGTAGGGAATAGGAACATAACCCGCGATGGAGTCCAGACACTGGTGGCGGCGGTGAAGAGACCAGAGACTGGACCGAAGAGGCAACGGAGTGGTCAGCCGGGAGAAACACAACTACCGGAGGAGGCAGGGGAGGAGGAGGGACGAGCGCTTTGCCTGAAACGACAGCTGACAGCACAAGGAGAGAACAGATTTAAAGCAGAGTTGTAAGGCTGTGATTGGCCCTTGAATCTCGTGGTCAATCTGATTGGTTTAACTGACACGTCACTTCTGGAACAGCTGATTTGATTTAAGAATGGAGTAGTGACTGGGGTAATGACGTCTTCCTGAAAGAATTTGCGCTGAGCTTCATTTGTTGTAAAATGGTGCTGCGGCTCCTTTAAGAGAGCTCAATGCGTGTGTGTGTGTGTGTGTGTGTGTGTGTGTGGAAAGTGGGCAGAAGAGAGATACAGAAAGAGGAAGAAGTATGTAAACGGAGCAGAGTCGGTGCAATAAGTTTAAGTTCTGTAGCTACACAGTGTGTGCGGTGTCCCATATAAACCCCAGACTGAAAGCCAAGTTCATTCATTTGCTCACCAGAAACAGGATATTAACCCTGACGATATTATATCGTCAGCCCTGGAGGTAACAAGTCTCCCCTGATTTTCTGACCACAGTCGGAAAAGAAGCAAGCAGGTAAGGTTAACACATTGAACATTGTAACAGCTTATTAATGTGCGCTTGTTGCCCCGTGTGCGCTGTTGACATTTCCGAATGCCTTCCTACAGTTGCTTAATAAAAGCTTTCCACACAAAACCGTAGCCTACACGTGTCATTGGTATGAGAATAAAATTTGATTTTAACTGTGTCAGGCTCGGGTCGGGCTCAGACACAAATTTCTTAATGCCTGTTGGGCTCTGGCCGGGTTCGGTCACAGCTCTGTCGGACGCGGGCTGGGCTCGGACAGAAAAATCCGGACTCTAGTCCACACAGCATTCAGGGATGGGAGAAAAAAGTGCTCTGGTTTATTGGCATTTCTTTATACCAATCACATGGGGGGTGCTAAGCCCCGGGCAGAGCCACGGTGCCGCTGCAAAATAGACTTGGGAAGGAACTTCTGGTGGAACATGTGTACGTTCAAAAGTTGTTTTAATTATGCAACAGAAAAAGCAGATTGCTCAGATAGTCTAGCTAGCTGTCTGGATTTACCCTGCAGAGATCTGAGGAGCAGTTAATCATAATCCTCATAAATCCACCGGAGTTTAAAATTCCATCATAAAGAAAGCGGAAGGTAGTGGACATCCGGCCAAAAAGAGTGAAAGCCAGCAGAATTTCTGGCAGCAACAGAGTAATCCCGGAAGTGGAACGTCGTGGATATAGACTACTTGCAAACTAACTGCAAAAACATGTCATATAAAGATTACAGTAGATATGATTACTATGGTTATTGGGACACAGCTACAGCTACAAACACTGTTTATATTATTCTGGGACAAAATAAGGCCATCATACTGTTGGGCCATACTGAATTTTTTATTTATTTTTTCATTTCAAACAACAACAGAACAGACAAACACACTTGAACAAGAACAACCCACCTCTCCCACCCCAACCCTCCGCGGTCTTGAGGAAAAGAAACAAAGAAACAAAAACAGAAATCACACCTTGCCTAGTCGCCCTCCTCTACTTATTGTGATGCTGAGGTCATTAGGACGGATACTTGTGTTGCTGCACCTTTCCAAAGGTCTATAGTCGATGATTTGGCTTTGTTAATCCTTGCTGTAGAGAGCTCAAGCATAACTATGTCCAGAAAATACGCCAACAACTGTTTTATTTTCTCAGCCCATTTCTTTACTATTGGGAGTTCTCCTACGGATAATTGTATCAATTTAACATAAATCCTGGGCACCAATCCTCTCGCAGGAAACTCAACAAGCCATTTAATGATTGGGTGGGTCTCGAGACTGTTTCCCCGTGGTACTCCATAACATTTTAGGGCTGACCTTAAGCGAAGATAAAGGAAAAAGGATGTCCTAGGGATCTCAAAGCTAGTTCTCAGGTCCTCAAAGCTCAACATACCTTTCCCATTGAATAACTGGTCTAGAGTATAAATACCTCTGTCACTCCACTGGTTACAAACAAAAGGTTTGTTACCAGACATTAAGTGCATGTTGTGCCAAATTGGGGTGCTCAAATGCCACTTATTGGTGTAACGAAGTTGCTCCTCCACCTGTTTAACCCTTGTGTTGTCTTCCCCTCAACCTTGAAAAAAAAAACAGTTTGTTTTTGCTTTTTCCAACCTTTTTAAATTGTAAAATATTTCTATTACACATTTACACCGCTTATTTCTACGTCCCAAATTTTCTGATATAAAACAAAAATTTAAAACGGGTCAATTTGACCTGAAGTCAACACAAGGGTTAAAGTTGGTCAATGTGTTGGTGATAATAGGGCCATAGGTTAGCATACGCTTTTTTGGACACACACCTGCAAAGGCAAGGTCTTGCACTCTTAGACTTCCAGTGAGGTTTTGCTCTATTTCTCTCCATGGAACTGTAGATGAGGGGTCTATCCACACTCTGAGGGCCCATAGCTGAAACAGAGTATTTTAGCCTAGGTTGTTTACTATTCCAAATATACTGCCGGATTACGGCATTAAGTTTCTTCCAGAAATTTATTGGTGGGGGTAAAGGGATAATTGTACTTAAGAAGTTCACACAAGGAACTATGTTAATTTTAACCACAGCAATCCTGGACCGTAGTGATGCTGGCAATGCAGACCAATTAGTCAGATCCCTTTGAACACTACTTAGTATAGTTTCATAGTTGTCCTGGACAACTTGCTGTAGCGATGTGTGGATAATTTTGCTTTGGGTTGGTATTGTATCACTAATAATTGATGTCACCTGTTTGTTGTTCAACAGGAGCAGATTAGATTTATTCCAATTGATTTTATAGCCGGAGACTGAGCCAAATTCGTTAAAGATCTTAAGGATTTTTGGAACAGAGTCCTCAAGGTCAGATATGTACAGTAAAATATCATCTGCAAATAAAGATATTGAGTTGTTATTGGATTTAATCTGGACATTACATATTTTATTTTGCCTTATGGCCTGGGCTAACGGTTCAAGAGAGATCGCAAATAGCATGGGAGATAGCGGGCATCCCTGTCTCGAGCCCCGCGCGATAAGGAATGGCTGAGAATGCAGGCCCTTGGTTGAGACTATGGCCGTGGGATTCACATACAAAGTACGTACCATGTCAATGAATTTGGCTCCCAAACCAAGCCTCTCCATTACTTGCCACAGGTAGTTCCATTCTAGGCAATCAAAAGCCTTTTTCCGCTTCCAGTGATAAAACTGCTGCTGTTGTTGGGAGGTTTTTGGCTTCTTTTATTGCACGGAGTAATCTGCGTATATTGTCTGCAGCTTGACGCTTTGGTATAAACCCTGAATTGGGATTATTCCATAATTGAAATAAATCTTAATATCAGTCCCAATGAGGCTGATGGGCCTATAATTGGAACACTCTGTAGGATCTTTGCCCTTTTTGTGTATGACCGAAATTAATGCAGTGTTGGTTTGTTGATGAAAGATGAACGGTTTAAAAATAAGATATATACGGAGCCCCTAAGGGGACATGAGAAAAAAAAATCTAAAGTTATATTTTCATGTGCTCACGTGAAACTTTCATGTGCTCACGTGAAACTTCCATGTGCTCACGTGAAACTTTCATGTGCTCACGTGAAACTTTCATGTGCGCACGCGAAACCTAAAGTTTAGTTTCATGTGCGCAGGCAAAACCTTTTCATGTGCGCACATGAAAGTTTCACGTGAGCACATGAAAGTTTCGTGTGAGCACGCAAAACTAGTGTGGGCCCATGAAAGCCGTAGCCTGGGCCATACTGGAGACAGCTAGTGAATAACCACAGTAAAGTTCATTAGTTGCACTATATTTTAATCTAGGTCTTCATTATAAGGACATATTTGTTTTGCTTGCAAGTTGTCACCATTATATTGTTTTGATACGACATTTAAAATGTATTTAATCTGTTCCGGCGCATTAAGGGATACAGCGATTTGGATCGGGCAATTACTTTCATTTATGAACAGTTACAAACATCTGGCCAACTCACGGATATAGGTGGATGTAGGGCCTACACAAAATGCAAGGAGAATGGATTAAACAAAGGAAAGAGAATGTTCGATTAATACGATAACTGAATGGGATAATTCTAAAACGCTTAATGTGAAAAACCTTAACGTGGTTTAATGTACCTAAACAACGATCAATGATCCCCAAATTTCTCTCTTATATTGCTCCTCATAACCACTGAAAACTGTCAAAAAAATCTAGCGGCCAGTGCTGCCTGTGTTGCTGCCTCGCCGCCTGGCCTGCCTTCCGGCCTGCTGTGAGCTTGATTGAGCTCCGTCAGGGCTGGCAGCCCACAGGCACGCCATACCCGCGCAAAGTCACCGCTTTGTGGGTTAATGGACTACCAAACGCCACTGCCTGGACAGAGCTCCAGGGCCTGCAGCTCCCCTCTTCCTGCTAAATGCCCCGTGTGTGTGAGTGAGAGCGTGGTCAGATAGCTTGTTACGCCAGCAATCTGTTACCACAGGTTCCAGTTAATCTTATAATGTGTGTAATGATAATGTGTTGAGTTATTTAAACAAACGATCGGTGAAATAAACACCTCTTGTCTGCGAGTCTCATTGATAGAGCCTGTGGCTGGATGGAGCTAGCTCAATCAATGAGAGCTAGCTAGCCTCCTCTTAGAATTCCTCTGAAATTCACAAAAATTTATAAAATTGAAATCAGACACCATTGTTAGCTTTATAAGACCTTGGGGTAGAGGTTATATAAGTGGCGTGACGAAATTCCAACTTTAAATATTCTCGAATTACGCTGAAAATGAAGCTTACTATCAGGTGATTTGTAGCTACACATAGCTAGGATTGAAGAGACAGTCGCAGCTAACGAAACCCTTAATGTTCAGAAATATTCATTAACTTGAAATCGGACACAGTTATTAGCTTTATAAGACCTTTAGGTAGATGTATAAGTGGCATGACGAAATTCAAACTGTAATTAAAGCTGCGAGTAGCGATGGACGGGCCCTCGCGCCTCTGCGCGCGTCGGGGTTACCGGCGGACGCCGCTCTTTGCGACCGTGCATTTGTGCGGCACCCAGACGCTGCAAATCGTCAATACTGAAAAGGGACTCTACTTTAAATGGGTCAGCATGTATGAAAGGGGGCGTGGCTTGAACATAGGGGGCGGGCCAAACCATCACCAATGAAGAAGGAAGACTGCTGAGTTCAATGATATCTCACACAAGGGTCTACATCAAACGGGTCATTAGTTATGAGAGGGGGCATGGGTAAAGCTTAGGGGGCGGGTCAAACCATCACCAATTAAAAAGGAAGTCTCTTCTGAGTTAAATCACAATTCACACAAGGGTCTACATCAAACGGGCCATTAGTTACAAAAGGGGCGTGGCTTAAACATAGGGGGCGGGACAAACCATCCCCAATGAAGAAGGAAGTCTCTGCTGAGTTCAGTGATACCTCACACAAGGGTATAGTTTAAACGGTTCAAATGTTATGAATGGGGGCGTGGCCTGAGTAAGTGGGTGTGGTCATATTATAGGGGGCGGATCAGTATCACATGTAGACCACACATTCTGAGTTTCATGTAAATCGGATGATGTTTGTCATATAAGGCAGATTTCCTGATGCCAGCGGGGGGCGCTATGACCAAAAGTCAATTTTGGCCTGTAGGTGTCCTCAGGCCTGGACCCTTGTCAATTGTGAGAAATTTCGGGCAGATATGACAACGTACACTAAAGTTACAACAATTTCTTTGTTCATCGCTAAACACTCAAAATGGCCGCCACGCCACGCCCACACCGTCTGACGAAAAGTTTTTCTTTCAATAACTTTTCATCGTTAAGGTGTTGGGATGATAGAGACCAAGTTTGAAGTCCATCGGATGAAATCTCTAGGAGGAGTTCGTTAAAGTATTGCACCTTGACGTTTAGGCATACTTCCTGTTGCCACTAGGGGGCGCTATGACTTTAAGTAAATATTAGCCTTTTTTTGTCCTCAGGGTTGGACTCTTATGAATCCTGAAAAGTTTCGAGCCAGGTGGACAATGTACACTCGAGTTACACCCACTTCCTGTTTTGGCGGCGAAACGCACAAAACGGCCGCCGTTAACATTTAAGGTCTTAAGATGGCACAGACCGAGTTTGAAGTTGATTGGATGAAATCTCTAGGAGGAGTTCGTTAAAGTACGACATGTGGAAATGGCCAAAATCGCACTAATTTCGAACTTTCAATTCAAAATGGCGGACTTCCTGTTGGGTTTAAGGTATGGCTCTAATGAAGTTTTTTGTATATCTTGACATGTTACATATGTGTACCAAGTTTCGTGAGTCGACGTTAAACGCACTGCAGGGGCTCAATTTTTTTAACTTTCTAGGGGGCGCTAGCGAGCTATTTTTGTGCGGCTATTCGCGAAACCCTTAAAATATGTAAATTTTCACCAGACTTGATGCGACTGCCAAATTTGGTGAGTTTTTGAATATGTTAGACCCTCAAAAAGCCAATTCATTTGACGGGAAAAAGAAAGAAAGAAACAATAATTCCTTCAGTTTCAATAGTGCCTTCGCCGCTGTCGGCGCTCAGGCCCTAATAATTCCTTCAGTTTCAATAGGGCCTTCGCCGCTGTCGGCGCTCGGGCCCTAAAAATATTTTTATTGTGCAAACTGCAAAGTAGTAAAATAAACTTGAATCGAATGAATAGCCTACACATACAAACAACTTTAACATTGTTTCCCTTTCAACACTACCTTGGCCACAGGTAAGTTAGGTTGTTGTAGTGTGGTTGTAGTGGGCGACTGAACGTAGCTCCGCTGTCAGCCTCCTTCGCTGTTTGAATAATGTTAGTAGGTTAGCGGACGTATTTCAGCGAGGCAAGGCATCTTAAATCCAGTGTCTTAATCATTGCTTCAAACCTGTCTTTCTCAATGGTCTGTAGCGGGACCGTAGGTGGATTGCGTTCATAATGTTGCTCCGCTGCATGCTTGAAGTGACATGTCTTTAACGTTAGCACAGTAACATTAGCACAGTAACGTTAGCACGGTAACGTTAGCACGGCTGAGTAACGTTAGAGCGACGGGCAACAACAGTGGCTAAATTATGTCAGATTCTTTAGAAACAAAAAACTTCGGAACAACAGACGGTTCCTCTCTTGAGCACACGTTGTTTCTTCTTCCTCTAGCTAACTTTCTTCTCGGTTCTTGAATGTGCAGTAGCGACCGATACGCTCCCAGCTTAACAGACTGTTATGCTACCTGGCTAGCTAGGCTAGCAGCTATAATGTTACCCAGCATGCCGTTGGGCAGTGTACATTTGTAAATGTAAAATTATTAGTGTTAGAAACTGTTTAAGTCACAAATCGTTATATGCTATGGTGTTGTATCCTTTTAAAGAGAGTTAGTTGTGGGTTATTAATTGTTGTGTTATAAAGTTACTACCTTGAGTGAGAAGGGTACGCAGTTAACAGGGGTCACAGTGTTTATAAAAAATCGGCCCGTGGATCTGTTAATTTTTATCCGATCCCCGATCCAGCTATTTTGTCAATATTCGGGCCGATGTCCGATCCTAATATCGCATCGGTGCACCCCTACTTTTCATGCCACTTTCTACTTCTACTCCGCTACATTTCAGAGAGAAATATTGTACTTTTTACTCCACTACATTCATCTGTTACAGCTTGAGTTACTAGTTACTTTTCACATTTCTGCACACAAAACACATATATCTTATAAAATACAATGTTTTATTGAAAATTTAACTATACAACAATATATAGGCATACAAGTACAGTTGAAATGATTAGCCGATTAAACACAGAACTGTTTGGATTGTTTCCGGTTTCTAGTACTTTTCCTGATGATACTTACATACTTTTACTTAAGTAACATTTGCAGGACCTTTATTTGTAATAGAGTATTTCTACAGTGTGGTATTAGTACTTACTAAAGTAAAGGATCTGAATACCTCTTCCACCACTGAAGAGAACAACGTCAACAACACTAGCCACACAGACTCAGAGAACAACACTATGCTAGGCAGACATATTCAATCAGATACCTGCCATAAGCCATAAGCCTAAGCACCAGGCATGCGCTTGGCCAATTCCTTCTTTTGGAAAAGCATTTGAGGCGTAGTGCAAGGCTACTACAACTGCCTGCAGTCTTATACATTTTTCTAACAGTTATGTGTATCAGACTCTCTTTTTTAAGTTTGAGGTCCACTGCTAAACTATCATTAATATAAACGGAGGGGCAGAATGGCTTTGCGAGTTCCTGGAAAGTTTTTGAAACTCTGTTCAACACGCCAAGCATAGCCATGTCCATTCTCAGCGTCTCTTCAATAATACGCTGAAGGACTACAGGTGGTAAGAATGGCCTGTCCTCTGTTGTGATGGGTGTGTCAGCTGGGCTAGAGAGTGAGAGAGGGAGAGAGAGAGGGAGAGAGAGAGATCAGTATATTGGCTTCCATCTTCATGAGCACCAAATATAATTAAATACCAAAATATGTATGTAGTATGTAACACCTGTCAAGCACAAAGGTCTCCAGCAGCTGCCCACACCACCACCTCCTGATAGAGAGCATGTCCACCTGAAAAGTAAAGTTATGCTTTAAATGTCTTCATAGCCTGATACAAATCCATGTTACAGTACTGTTTACTCATTGATGGGAACTATGGCAGTGTGCATTTTTACAGATGTAGCCATCTCCTCCAGTAAGTACAGTACCTGCAGACAAAGTTAGGTGTATGGCATATTGATGCATGTTAACTGTAGCCTCCAGATAGGACTAAATTATTAAAAGCCTTATAATTGAATCCAGGATTGAGTTTAAAGTCCTTCTCTTGACCTACAAAGCTTTAAATGGTCTAGCACCATCATATCTAGAAGAGCTCCTAATACCCTATTGTCCCACTAGAGCACTGCGCTCCCAGAATGGAGAGTTACTGGTGGTACCTAGAGTCTCTAAAAGTAGAATGGGAGCTAGAGCCTTCAGTTATCAGGCTCCTCTCCTATGGAACCAGCTCCCGATCTGGGTTCGGGGGGCAGAAACTGTCACCTCATTCAAGAATGAACTTAAAACTCTCCTATTTGATAAAGCTTATAGTTAGGGAGTGAGGAGTTGCAGTGTTCACCTAACTGGCCCAACTGCTTCTCTTCATGATTGTTAGATTAATAATACATAACAAAGTAGAGGGAGGCAGGCCAGCCAAGCCAGATCCGGCAGGGGGAGAGTTCTAAGCCCGAAAAAGCTACCTCTCCTTATGACCTGTCTCTCTTAGTTACCTGTTATAGTTACGCTGTTATAGTTCTAGACTGCCGGGGGACTTCCTTCCTTTGACACACTGAGCTGCTCTCTCCTCTCCCTTTCTATTACTGTTACTATTACTATTACTATTACTATTACTATTTGTGTGCAGCCCGTCCCAGAAATGCTTGTTACTAATCCTAGCTTCTGGGGAGTTTACTCCCCGGAGTCCTTATGCTTTTTTCCCCCAGCGTATTTCCTTGGAGAACGTTGGCACCAAGATTGTGGTTGCAGCTGTCGCCGTGGTACTGCTGCACTCCCTGCTGAGCTCAGCGATGCCCTGCAATGTCATGCTGCGTCCTGCTGAACCCTGCAGCTTCCCGCTACAGTCACTGTTCCATTATTAATGTGACTACTATCGCCACTGTTCATCACACCCCCAACCGGCTCGTCAGACACCGCCTACCAAGAGCCTGGGTCTGTCCGAGGTTTCTTCCCAAGAGGGAGTTTTTCCTCGCCACTGTCGCACTGCTTGCTCTTGAGGGAATTACTGGAATTGTTGGAATTGTTGGGGCTTTGTAAATTATAGAGTGTGGTCTAGACCTACTCTATCTGTAAAGTGTCTCGAGATAACTTATGTTATGATTTGATACTATAAATAAAATTGAATTGAATTGAAATAATTCATGCTACACATCTGATTGAGATTTTAAGAAACTCACCTCACTGAAGTCATATGGCTTTTGGAGGGTAGCATACATTGCGTACTGAAAGGAACATACAAATCTGTTAGTTGTTCTGTAAACTAGTCATCAGTCATAATTTCTGAAAATATTGCATCTCACCATAAGCATAAACACCCCACAGCTGTTGCTCTGATGCTGGTGAGATGTGCCCTGTGGTGGTAAAAGGGCAGCGTGATTTATTATCAGTGATTCTTATTATATGATGGCTACTGATATCCACCCTCATTTCGTAGCTTTAATCATACAAAAAGTGCAACACAATGCGCTTTAAACTTGCATTTAGCAGCAACCAGGGTCTATCAGCGGCACATAGGATCACTTCATCAAATCACAACAAACAATCAAGCCTGCTTATATACCAGTGTATGCTACTCTACTAAATGCAATGAATCGCGCTACAGCCACACGTTTTACCTCGTCAGCCAAGTAAAATGTCTTCCATGGTCCATCGGACACAGCATGTGCCAGGTTACTGAAAAGGTTTGGAAGACGTGTAAGTGGGGCTGAACTACACCTTCCTGTGCTAAAAAGTGACCTGGGAGTTGCAGCAATTATTAGTAGAGACTTATAGAACGTATGGAACATATGAACAGGAGGAACAATAAATTCAGAACAAAACAAAAATAAAAAAAAATAAAAAGGAAGTTATAGTCTAAAACAGAACTACCATACTTCCGAAAAAAAAAAAAAACATGATCATATCTAAGTTCTTGGGTTCTCAAAGCAGTATTTGGGTGGTCTAAATAACATTTTTCAAAACTAAAGATGCAGATGAGGTTTTTAGCGAACCAATAAAAAACTTTATTTTAAACAAAAATACTTAATTGCTTTGAATAGAAAAATAGACAGTTACTGCTGCAAGACCCAGAGTTAGATAGGAACATAGGGAACCAGTAATCAGCTATGAAAAACTTGAAGATTTCTCGGTATTGGCCATCTCCAAAGTCACTAGGGTGTCTTGAATCAAAGTATTGCATAATCCTCTGTCTTGGCGTGAGAACCTGTTAAAAGTTAAAAGTTTTATTTCAAGGAATGGCAAGATAAGGGTTGGTTAAACTCCCAAATGTTACTTAAAACAAAATTACAGTTATAGTAAATAGTGCATTTATATATATATATATATATATATATATATATATATATATATATATATATATATATATAGTACAGGCCAAAAGTTTGGACACACCTCATTCAATGCGTTTTCTTTATTTTCATGACTATTGACATTGTAGATTCTCACTGAAGGCATAAAAACTATGAATGAACACATATGGAATTATGTACTTAACAAAAAAGTGTGAAATAACTGAAAACATGTCTTATATTTTAGATTCCTCAAAGTAGCCACCCTTTGCTTTTTTGATAGCGCTGCATTCACCTGAAATGGTTTTCACATCACAGGTGTGCCTTGTCAGGGTTAATTAGTGGAATTTTTTCCCTTATTAATGGGGTTGGGACCATCAGTTGTGTTGTGCAGAAGTCAGGTTGATACACAGCCGACAGCCCTATTGGAGAACTGTTAGAATTAATATTATGGCAAGAATCAATCAGCTAAGTAAAAAGAAACGAGTGGCCATCATTATTTTAACAAATGAAGGTCAGTCAGTCCGGAAAATTGCGAAAACTTTGAATGTGTCCCCAAGTGCAGTCGCAAAAACCATCAAGCGCTACAACGAAACTGGCTCACATGAGGACCGCCCCAGGAAAGGAAGACCAAGAGTCACCTCTGCTGCTGAGGATAAATTAATCCGAGTCACAAGCCTCAGAAATCGCAAGTTAACAGCAGCTCAGATTAGAGACCAGATGAATGCCACACAGAGTTCTAGCAGCAGACCCATCTCTAGAACAACTGTTAAGGGGAGACTGCGCGAATCAGGCCTTCATGGTCAAATAGCTGCTAGGAAACCACTGCTAAGGAGAGGCAACAAGCAGAACAGATTTGTTTGGGCCAAGAAACACAAGGAATGGACATTAGACCAGTGGAAATCTGTGCTTTGGTCTGATGAGTCCAAATTTGAGATCTTTGGTTCCAACCGCCGTGTCTTTGTGCGATGCAGAAAAGGTGAACGGATGGATTCTACATGCCTGGTTCCCACCGTGAAGCATGGAGGAGGAGGTGTGATGGTGTGGAGGTGCTTTGCTGGTGACACTGTTGGGGATTTATTCAAAATTGAAGGCATACTGAACCAGCATGGCTACCAGAGCATCCTACAGCGACATGCCATCCCATCCGGTTTGCGTTTAGTTGGACCATCATTTATTTTTCAACAGGACAATGACCCCAAACACACCTCCAGGCTGTGTAAGGGCTATTTGACCAAGAAGGAGAGTGATGGAGTGCTGCGCCAGATGACCTGGCCTCCACAGTCACCAGACCTGAACCCAATCGAGATGGTTTGGGGTGAGCTGGACCGCAGAGTGAAGGCAAAAGGGCCAACAAGTGCTAAGCATCTCTGGAAAATCCTTCAAGACTGTTGGAAAACCATTTCAGGTGACTTGAAGCTCATCAAGAGAATGCCAAGAGTGTGCAAAGCAGTAATCAGAGCAAAGGGTGGCTACTTTGAAGAAACTAGAATATAAGACATGTTTTCAGTTATTTCACACCTTTTTGTTAAGTACATAATTCCACATGTGTTCATTCATAGTTTTGATGCCTTCAGTGACAATCTACAATGTAAATAGTCATGAAAATGAAGGAAACGCATTGAATGAGAAGGTGTGTCCAAACTTTTGGCCTGTACTGTATATATAAAAAATTATATTCAAAATTATATTATTATATATATATATATATAAATAAAATAATTAACATAATTTTATCCAAAGTGTTACAAGTAATTGCTCTCATTCACCCATTATTTGAGACTGAAACAAAAATAACATTCAAATTCATGTTCAGCATGGCCAAAAACATTGGGAGGTGGGGGTGCATGGTAAGAGCCTTCAACACACAAACCAAAATAGGGAGCAAGGAGAGGTTGGAATTCATCCGGAAAAGGTCGGGTTAGATTCTTAGACCTGAAATCTTTACGCATATCAAAAATGTTGTGATGTACGGCATAAAATGTATCAACAAAGCGGGTTCAATAATAACAGTATTTCAGTGCCCAGGCTGCCAGGCAGGGAGAAGCACCACGTCTTTGGAAGCAAAGTCACACTGAGGAAAACAAAAATAGTTCAAAGAGGAAATAGAACCTGAGGTTAAAGCTGAGGTACAAGTTCTGTTACGTTACTACTCACAATCATTTTAGCAACAGCAGAAGCCTCATATGGAGGAAGCCAGGTGACCACCACATAGGCATCCACAGCCACAGTTGCAAAGCCCTTTATTTGAAAACAGGTGCATGTCTTTTTGTAGACAACATACAAGTATACAATCAGGAAACATGAATGTAATAAATGTAATTTACATGTGTATTTGCAGTCTCGACAATAATGTTGAAACAACAATTTGCAATCTAAAAGGAAACAATGATTAGACAATTCATAAAGAGGAAATACAGTTAAACACACTTGGTTCAGATTTACTGTTGCTTCAACATCTCGTTCTAGGCACAGAGTCCAAAAGTCAGACCTTGTGAGGATTGAGTTGTGGGCTTGGACAATTTCCTCCATAGGGTCCCCCTTAGTATCCAGTACATAGTCCAGCTATGGGGAAATATACAGAACAGTATGAATGCAAGCATATTTCAGCATATTTTAATTCAGAAAAACTAATCTCAAACTTACTAATTCACAGTGTGATGGTTGGGGTTGGCTGGCTGTGAGTTTTCTGTTTTGTTTACTATTCTCTGGTTTGTTTCTCGGTTGGGTTTCTCCTCTCCTGTGTTTTCCTGTTACCTCTTGCCACGACAGGGAAACGTCCAGTAGGAGGCGAGGGTTGGGAGAGGTCTGGCTCGCCAGAGCTCCCACTGCTACTGGCGAGCCGACTCTTTTGGCCGGACGGGGCAGGAGGAGATGAAATGACCGGGGTTACGGCAGTAAATACAGACCCCGGGCAGACGACGGCACTCTCGCTCTTCAGGGGAAAGACGGGCGCGGCCTAATTGCATGGGTTCAGGGGGAGGCGGAGACGGGGGTGCCGGAGGACTGATTGAACGTGGCTGGGAAGGCGAGGGAGCAGAGACCCGAGGTGGCGGAGGGCAGGACCGGGAAGAGGGGGAAGAACGGAGCGAGCGCCCTCTCTCCCTCTCCCGGATGCGGTTATCTAGGTCAATCGTGGTTTCAATAAGGCTGTCCAGGCTCTCCGGCTCGTCCCTAGCAGCTAGCAGGTCTTTCATCCGCTCGCTAAGCCCATTCAGGAATGCGTGACGGAGATCCGGACTGTTCCAGCCTGATCTAGTGGCCAGAATGTGGAAATTGACCGAATACTCCGCGGCACTGCGATTCCCCTGACGGAGATAAAAAAGACGGGAATTGGTTTCGGAGACGGGGGTGCCTGCCTCTCTCTCTCTGTGCCTACTCTGCTCTCCCACTCCCATCCCTGCTGCCAGCTGATTGAGCGCACCTGGTTACCATCCCATTATCACGTGCCAGAATAGAGCCCTCACTTTGAACAATTCCACTGATTTTAAGCTGTAAATGCTCCTGATGTATTTTTTCCCTTCCCAATAATTTATCCATGCTCCTCCACAAATTTTTACAATTACCTTTTGCCTCTTTGATTAGGTTTAAGAAAAAATTCGCTTTTGCTTTTCAAAGCAGCGTGGTAACTTTATTTCTCAGTGATTTATAAATGTAATAATCAGTGGTTAATTTAGTTTTAAGAGAAACCTTGAGAGCTTTATCTCTCTGTTTCATTGTATCCCAAAGGGATTCATTAAACCATGGGAGCCTCTTTTTATTGATTTTCTATGTTTAAGCTGTGTATATTTATCTATTGTATTCTTTATAGCAGTAATAATATTGTCGCATGTGTGTCCACAGTTTTCTCTATGTATTTTGGAGGCCCAGTCAATTTCATTTAAATCAGTTTTAAAGTGTTCTTGATTTCTTTTAGGAATATGAGGAATTTTACATTGTTTATTTAATTGTTCTTTGTTTATGTATCTTGATTTATTTAATTTCCTGGCTCTTAGGACAAAATTATGATCAGACAGTCCAGTTATTAGGTTGTATGTTTTAATTAATCTATCTGGTTTATTGGTGAATATTAAATCTAGCAAAGTTTGAGACGTTTTTGTTATTCTAATAGGCTTTTTAATCAATTGTGTCATTTGTATTGAGTTTGCAATGTCTTTTAGGTGTTTCCTCTTGCCTTTATCAAGCCAATTTATGTTGAAATCGCCCATGAGCAATATTTCCTTTCGTTCATATTTTTTAAAAATTGTTGTTAAACCAGTGTAAAAATCGCTTGTTGCATTTGGTGGTCTATATACACAAAGTACAATAAATTACATTTGAGTCGATAGTTTGATTGTAACACCAACACACTCTATAGTTTGATCTGGAATGTCTATTTGATGACTGTCAATACTGTCCTTAACGTAGATCAAGATCCCGCCCCCTTTTCCCTTTCCTCTGTCCCGTCTATATACTTGATATACTGTCAGGTTGCTCAAATAAGTCTCTTAAGACTCTCCAGCTGATCCAGAATGCTGCAGCGCGTGTTCTCACAAGAACTAAGAAAAGAGATCATATTTCTCCTGTATTAGCTTCTCTGCATTGGCTTCCTGTTGAATCCAGGATTGAGTTTAAAGTCCTTCTCTTGACCTACAAAGCTCTAAATGGTCTAGCACCATCATATCTAGAAGAGCTCCTAATACCCTATTGTCCCACTAGAGCACTGCGCTCCCAGAATGGAGAGTTACTGGTGGTACCTAGAGTCTGTAAAAGTAGAATGGGAGCTAGAGCCTTCAGTTATCAGGCTCCTCTCCTATGGAACCAGCTCCCAATCTGGGTTCGGGGGGCAGAAACTGTCACCTCATTCAAGAATGAACTTAAAACTCTCCTATTTGATAAAGCTTATAGTTAGGGAGTGAGGAGTTGCAGTGTTCACCTAACTGTCCCAACTGCTTCTCTTCATAATTGTTAGATTATTAATACATAACAAAGTAGAGGGAGGCAGGCCAGCCAAGCCCGATCCGGCAGGGGGAGAGTTCTAAGCCCGAAAAAGCTACCTCTCCTTATGACCTGTCTCTCTTAGTTAACTGTTATAGTTACGCTGTTATAGTTCTAGACTGCCGGGGGACTTCCTTCCTTTGACACACTGAGCTGCTCTCTCCTCTCCCTTTCTATTACTGTTACTATTACTATTACTATTACTATTTGTGTGCAGCCCGTCCCAGAAATGCTTGTTACTAATCCTAGCTTCTGGGGAGTTTACTCCCCGGAGTCCTTATGCTTTTTTCCCCCAGCGTATTTCCTTGGAGAACGTTGGCACCAAGATCCTGGTTGCAGCTGTCGCCGTGGTCCTGCTGCACTCCCTGCTGAGCTCAGCGGTGGCCTGCAATGTCATGCTGCGTCCTGCTGAACCCTGCAGCTTCCCGCTACATCCAGTCACTGTTCCATTATTAATGTGACTACTATCGCCACTGTTCATCACACCCCCAACCGCTCGAGCCGCAACCGCCTACCAAGAGCCTGGGTCTGTCTGAGGTTTCTTCCCAAGAGGGAGTTTTTCCTCGCCACTGTCGCACTGCTTGCTCTTGAGGGAATTACTGGAATTGTTGGAATTGTTGGGGCTTTGTAAATTATAGAGTGTGGTCTAGACCTACTCTATCTGTAAAGTGTCTCGAGATAACTTATGTTATGATTTGATACTATAAATAAAATTGAATTGAATTGAATTGATATCCCGGAATCATAAATGCCGATGCAGGAGTTGTAGCTGTAATCCAAGTCTCAGAAAGACACAGGTAATGTAGATTTGATCCCAGCAATAAATGTTCCAACTGTTCCGTTTTACACATTAAGCTACGTATGTTGATATGTCCTCCGAATATTCCTTCCGGCTTTATCAATTGGTTCCATAGGACCAACGCATGGTTTACTGTCTGAAATAGTTTCATCTGTCTTTGTTTAGAAACAACTATAGTCTGCATAGCGTTTAATTTACCACTTTTATTTGCTGGCTTAAGTGCATGTAGTGCCAGGCGGTTACCTTGTTGCAATGTATTGATAAACGTGGATGTGCGTGGATGCGCACTGTTAGCAATGGTACCTGATAGCATCTGCGCTATGTTGAAAGCATGCGGGGTGTGGATCAGAGCGGTCCCACCTGCAGTGGTTGTTGTAAATCCATCGGCCCTGGATTCACTTGAATATCCCCGCATAAAAGTAGAATAATGCAGAGGAGAGTTGTACGGCCCCGGTAGACTGTTGTTTGAGCCATACTCCGTGCTCTCGTCTTGTGTTGCTCATTTGGGGCATTCGCACATCCATCATCAAGAACTTTGGAGAAGATGACATACTGGCTCCATGAGTCGAGGGGTGTAGCAGACCTAGGTGTACCACTTGCTTGTGAGATTGATCGTTCACTGGCAGCAGTCCAACTCCCAGACATTTGCATAGTGAGGATCGTCGTCAGGTAGAGCAATACAATAAGCACATTTAACGCCTTTGCTTTAATTGGCTTTGATGGCCAAGATATCCAGGTTTTAGGGATAGATCTTAGATCAGGCGGTTTTTCAGATGTCTTTAGAAAAAGAAGAGCATCAGCCAGGCTGCTACCTGCTGCCGCCATCTTGATTTCTTGAGTTTTCAAGATGTGGTGACGCTGCAGGTGGCGGGCGGGGCCATGAGCGCCGCTCTGTACTGCGGCGAGCCGGAGGGCTGTCGGGGGGGGGCTGGTGGAATCCTTCCTGGTGGAGCTGTACCGCTGTTGCGCACACAGGCGTCCGCTTCTTTACATGGATGGGTGCACTATTGCTGCTGAAGGACTTTACAACAGCAAATATTCCCCTTTCAATCTCTATTGGCTGACGTGCCAAATGACGGTCGGCTGTAATCTCCTCCTTGACAGATGAGTGGCGTCGTCTCATATGCTGATTTAGATTTTTTTTATTCAGCACTAACTCACTTTGTGCACTTAACTTTTCTGACCCTTGAACGTAGGCCAACTGCTTTTTTGGTTGCTGAAGCTCTACTATAGCCTCCACAGGGTGAAACTGGGCTTCTACTGTGGCCTCCATAGGGTTCAGTTGGCCTTCTAAGGCTTGAGGTGAAAAAGAGTGCAGTGGGCTTTCTGCTGGCTGAGGGTGGGGTTGGCCTTCAGCTGGTTGAGGGTGGGGTTGGCCTTCAGCTGGCTGAGGGTGGGGTTGGCCTTCAGCTGGCAGAGGGTGGCATATGCTTAGGTGTCTAAGCAGTTTTTTTTTTCTTTGAAACATTAGAATACAAGCACAGCAGTGGTAGTGGTAGTACTCCTTTCTGCAGCCCCATTTGCAGCTATACATCACAAACTCTGAAAGGAAGGTAAAAAACAAAGCAGGCTTTAATAACTGGTCCAAACACAAGTGCCTTCTTGACCATGGTTAGTGTCCTCACCTTCTTTTACATTATTACATTACATGTCATTTAGCTGACGCTTTTATCCAAAGCGACTTACAATTAAGTGCTTTCAACTGTGAAGGTTCAAACTCCAGACAACAAGTAGTAAGTGCAAGTACATTAGCTTTAAATAAGCAAAGCTACAAAGAGACATATGAAAGTGCAGGTTCAAGAATTCTTTTTTTAGGGGTCCAAGCCCGAGGGGGCATGGGAACCACGTGTTGCAAGGCAACGCGGTTCACATCTCCAGCGGAGTGTGGGAACCCTATTGTTTTTCTACTGATTATTCTTCTTCTCTGCCTAAAACTCTGACTGCAGCCTAAACCGTACATGGGGGGTTGCCATTTTCAGGACTGGTCCAAAACCCCGCAAGGACCTCAGGCGCAAAAATTGACCCATTTCCATCACTAGGTGGCGCTATAGCAGAAAAAACGCGTTTGGCCCCAAACTCCCACACCGTACTTCCGACAGTCAAAAGCCATACATCTACGCGTTCACTGGATCCAACTGAATCAGGTGATATAGGCCACGCCCATTTCCGCCTAGACTTTTATGCGTGAAAAATCTTGATTTATTAAGAAACTACTTTTTTTAACTCCTCCTAGACCGTGCAACCGATCTGCACGAAACTTGGACCGTAGCATCTCCAGACTGACCTGACTAGAAGTTATGGAAAGAATGTTTATACGATACAAATTGCGCATATAACGCACAAACTAATTTGTGTAGCTAACTATGAAAATACCAACTTTGCCATATCTTGGCCAACATAAACGCTATCAAGGCCAAACTTTAGATTTTTCTTTGCCATGAACCTCTGGAGGTCCCCCACGCGTTATACGAAAATTGGTCACTAGGGGGCGCTACAAGTACAAAAAGTTTATATATTATGAACGGCTCATCCGATTTATACAAAATTTTATGGGTACCATCTAGGGCCAATCCTGAGGCCAACCCTACAGTGGGGTACTGAGGGGCCAAAGTGGGCGTGGCCTATGGGACCCAAAGGGACCCAAGTCTAGATATACCACTTATGCTAATGTGAACAACTTAAACTTACAGGGCAGATGGACAATGGGCCATGGACCACACCTACCAAAAATTATACATGTGGACCACTAGGTGGCGCTATGATGGTTTTTTGTCCTTAACTCCCACATTACACATTAGAAATTATTACATGCACCTGTACCTTGAGTCACGCTGAATTACCTGATATAGGCCACGCCCATTTCTGTTTAAAACTTTTTTCGCAATATCGCACAATGCGCAAAACCAGCTTTTTCGAACTCGTCCTAGGCCGTGCGACCGATCTGCACGAAACCTCGTAGATAGTATCTCCAGACAGACTTGACCAAAAGTTATTCAAAGAATTGTACTATGTTAAAGTATGCGCATTTGACGACCAACCAAATCTTCCTAGCTAGCTACCACACACATATCATATCATATCTCGGCCATATTAAATGTTATCAGCAAATAACTTGATATGCTTGTTCATCCCACTACGATGCTCTGTACCAAATTTGGCGAAGATGGGCCTTTAGGGGGCGCTATAAGCAACGTTTATTTGTTTTGGCCAATAACTCAATGCATTTAAATGGGAAATTTGCAATTGCAATATCTCTGCCACAGTAAAAGCAATCAACACAAAACTTGTGATGCTCGTTCGGCATGGCATTCTGAGGCTCTTTACCAAATTTGGCGAAGATCGGCCCTTAGGGGGCGCTATAGTCAACATATACCAGTTTGGGCCAAAACGGCCAAACAGCACTTCTTAATAATAACTTTATAACTTCATAATTATAAATAGTCGAAGAGTAGGGTCTTTCGGAGCTAAAAGCTTACAGTTGCCCCTTTCTGCTGGTGTTTTCTTTGTCTTCCTAGCCCTTACAGAAGGTTTTGCATCCAGCCTAGAAGTCCAGTTTTTCGGGTCTTTGTGAAATTAATCCATACTGTTACATCCAAGATTGATACACTGTGTGTAAGAAATGTTTGCATTATATTATAATATTTTTGCACTGGATGACTCAAAATATATAGAACTGTAGATGTGTTGCTCGTTGTGCATGCCGCTCTGAGGATTTGTACCAAATTTGGCAAAGATTGGCCATTAGTGGGCGCTATAATCAACATATAAGTGTTTTGCCCTGTTAATCAATGTTAATGGAGTATTTGCAAGGGGGGGAGATTGTAGCTTTTTTTTTTTTTTTTTTTTTTTTTTTTTTTTTTTTTTTTTTTTTTTGGTTTTTTTTTTGTATGGGAGGGAAAAAAAAAAAAAAAAATGACCCAAATTTTTTAAAATTTTAAATATTTTTTTCTTTTAATGTTTGTTTTTTTTTTTTTTTTTTGCTTTTTCCCCTGGTGTTCTAGAATAAAGAAACTTCTTAACCCACCTGACAAAGTTTCTACAACCTTCACAGTGGACAAATGTAACTCTTTTCTCCAACTTTTTCAATCCAAAATTAACACCATTCATATGCACTGATACCGTGCAATTAAACATTGCAAGTGGAGAGTCTGTCATAGTGTGATTGGTTATGTCGGTGGCATTGATTCTTAATTTCCCACGAAGCTGATCGTGGTTACGTGTCAGTTAAACTTCTCATCTCCAATCCTATCTGTATTTCTGAGAAGTGGCGCTGTCCTGAGTTGAAAGCCTACTTTATGGCTTTATTATCGAGTTCATAGGCGCTTGTGTTCGTGTCGGCCGCTGTCCATTTCCTAAGGTTCTGAAATGCAAACAACTTTTGACTACTTTTTTTTAACGACGTGCGCCTGTGAGCAGCCACAGAGGAAAACATCAATCGGCGCCTATGACACCATTTACAACAACCTGACCACCTCCCCTGCTCCTTCAACCACCACACCTGCCTACCCCCCTCCACCCACTCAGTCACTCTCTCATTTCTCTCTGCTGTCCCCTGTGGTCAGGGGGTTAAGAAGTTTGTTTATAGTTGTTAAAGGTAGTCTTTATATGCATGGAGATGAACTGTTAACCACTACATTTGCAACGGCAGAGTACCGCAGACCTTGTGCATCAAACCTCTCGATATTCACCGTTTGCCCCCCCTACGTAATGCTTCAGGTCCCGTATTGGCGCAGCTTCCCGGGTCATCGGGGGCGACTAGCATCGGAGGCGACTGGCATCGGAGGCTTGGGCCCCGTCATAACTGCTTGCAGTTCTATTTTTTTATTTTTTTTATTATTATTATCCGAGGTGTAGTCGGAAGAGATGTGTTTTTACCCTTCGGCGGAAGATGTGTAGGCTTTCAGCCATCCTGATGTTGATGGGGAGCTTGTTCCACCATTTGGGAGCCAGGACAGTGAACAGTCTGGATTTCATTGAGTGATTAGTTCTTCCTCGCTGTGAGGGGACAGCAAGCAGTTTGGCTGATGCAGAGCGAAGTGGGCGGGTTGGGGTATATGGTTTGACCATGTCCTGGATGTAAGCTGGGGCTGATCCGTTCGTGGCCCTGTATGTAAGTACTAGTGTCTTGAAGCGGATGCGGGCAGCAATTGGTAGCCAGTGAAGAGAGCGGAGGAGTGGTGTAGTGTGAGAGAACTTGGGGAGGTTGAAGACAAGTCGAGCTGCTGCGTTCTGAATGAGCTGCAGGGGTCGGATGGCACATGCAGGCAGGCCAATCAGGAGGGAGTTGCAGTAGTCTAGACGTGAGATGACTAGAGCCTGAACCAGAACCTGAGCCGCTTTCTGCGTTAGAAGGTGATGTATCTACACGATCGGGTGGTTGCAGCAATGTTAGCATTGAAGGAGAGTTGGTCGTCAAGTGTCACACCCAGGTTTTTAGCAGTCTGGGTGGGGACTACCACAGAGTTGTCAATTGTTATAGTCAGGTCTTGGGTAGGAGAGCCCTTCCCTGAAAGGAAAAGGAGCTCAGTCTTATTAAGGTTGAGTTTCAGATGGAGTGCGGACATCCAAGAAGAGATGTCAGTCAGACAGGCCGAGATACGTGCTGCTACTTGAGTTTCAGACTCAGGAAAGGAGAGAATTAGTTGGGTGTCATCCGCGTAGCTGTGATAAGAAAAGCCGTGCGACTGAATGACAGACCCGAGAGAGTTGGTGTACAGAGAAAAGAGGAGGGGACCCAGGACTGATCCCTGGGGAACCCCAGTTTTGAGTGGGCAAGGATCTGAGCTAGATCCTCTCCAAGTTACCTGGTAGGTTCGGTCTGCCTGGTAAGATGTCAGCAAAGAGAGCGCAGAGCCTGAGACACCCAGATTCTGGAGTGTCGAAATGAGGAACTGGTGGTTCACTGTGTCGAAGGCAGCAGAAAGGTCCAGAAAGACGATGATGGAAGAGAGCGAGGTTGTTCTAGCTATGTGAAGTTGCTCAGTGACAGCAAGGAGGGCAGTTTCTGTTGAGTGACCAGCTTTGAAGCCAGACTGGTGGGGATCAAGAAGGTTGTTCTGGTGGAGATAGAGAGTTGATTATGAATGGCACGCTCAAGAGTTTTAGATAGAAATGGAAGAAGGGAGACGGTTCTATAGTTATTTACATCAGAGGAGTCGAGTGTTGGTTTTTTGAGTAGTGGGGTCACTCTTGCCTCTTTAAGTGCATCGGGGAAACAGACAGTTGACAAGGAGATGCTAATGAGATGAGTGAGGAAAGGAAGAAGGTCAGGAGCAATGGACTGGAGGAGGTGAGAAGGGATAGGATCCAGGGGGCAGGTGGTTGGGTGGGCAGAGGTAATCAAAGTAAGAATTTGATTTGGAGATAGAGGGGTGAAAGAGGAAAGAGTACTGGATGTGATGGATGGTAAGGTGATTTCAGGAGGTGTGGTGGAGAATGAGGAGCATATGTCATCTATCTTTTTTACAAAGTAGTTGACAAAGTGGGTTGGTAGGAGGGAGGAGGGAGGAGGTGGACTGGGGGAATCTAGCAGGTTAGAGAAGATGGAAAAACGTGTTTTGGGGTTTGAGAAAGAGGATTCAATTTTTGTTTGATAAAAAGAGCTTTTTGCTGCAGAAATAGAGGCAGCGAAGGAGGAAAGAAGAGACTGATAGGTAAGCAGATCATTTGGGTGTTTAGATTTCCGCCATTTCCTTTCCCCTGCCCGTATAGTTGATCTTTCAGCATGTACTGAGTCAGATAACCATGGTGCTGGGGAGGACTTGCGAGCCTGTCGTGAAGTAAGAGGGCAGAGAATCGAGAGAGGAGGATAGAGTAGAGAGTAGAGTGTCTGTGGCAGCGTTAGGAGGCATGAGTAAGAAAGAGTCAGATGGAGGGAGGGTAGATAGAGTACATGCCGCCAGAGAAGAAGGAGAGAGTGAACGAATATTACAGCGCACAGGTATGGTGTCTCTTGAGATATGGTTGTGAGCTTGGAAGAGTGGTAGAGAGTAAGAGATGAAGAAATGGTCTGAGGTATGGAGTGGGGTAACAGTGAGGTTGGATGTAGAGCAGTTTCTGGTGAATATGAGATCTAGGTGGTTGCCAGCTTTGTGAGTGGGTGGTGAAGGAGAGAGTGAGAGGGCAAAAGAAGAGAGAAGGTGAAGAAAGGTAGCTGACTTCTCTGTCTGGATGTTGAAGTCGCCCAGAAGTACCAGCGGAGGACCAGTTTCAGCGATGTTTGAAAGAAGGACATCCAGCTCCTCCTCCAACTCCCCCAGAGGACCTGGTGGGCAGTAGATAACAATGATGACTAGTTGTACCGGATGAGTTATGGTGACAGCATGAAGTTCAAAAGAGAGTGGAGTAAACTGACCTAACGAGCACCACGACCGTGCTCTGTATCTAGCGCGCAGTAACCGATTCTGGGGTATCAACCGCGATCACCTTCGTGGGAAATTAAGAACTCTGCACTGTTGGTGGATGTCGTTGATGCACTTGCATCATTAGGGCCCGAGCGCCGACAGCGGCGAAGGGGGGCTTAACATATTCAAAAACTCACCAAATTTGGCAGTCACATCAAGTCTGGTGAAAATTTACGTATTTTAAGGGTTTCGCGAATAGCCGCACAAAAATGGCTCTCTAGCGCCCCCTAGAAAGTAAAAAAAATTGAGCCCCTGCAGTGCGTTTAACGTAGACTCACGAAACTTGGTACACATATGTAACATGTCAAGATGTACAAAAAATTTCATTAGAGCCATACCCTAAACCAAACAGGAAGTCCGCCATTTTGAATTGAAAGTTCGAAATTAGTGTGATTTTGGCCATTTCCACGTCGTACTTTAACGAACTCCTCCTAGAGATTTCATCCGATCAACTTCAAATTCGGTCTGTGCCATCGTAAGACGTTAAAGATGAAAAGCTGTTAAAAGAAAAACTTTTCGTCATAGGGCGTGGCCGTGGCAGGGCGGCCATTTTGTGTGTTTCGCCGCCGAAACAGGAAGTGGGTGTAACTCGAGTGTACGTTGTCCAACTGGCTCAAAACTTTTCAGGATTCATAAGACTCCAACCCTGAGGACAAATAAAGGCCGATATTTCCTTAAAGTCATAGCGCCCCCTAGTGGCAACAGGAAGTAGGCCTAAAAGTCAAGGTGCAATACTTTAACGAACTCCTCCTAGAGATTTCATCCGATGGACTTCAAACTTGGTCTGTTATCATCTCAACACCTTAACGATGAAAAGTTATTGAAAGAAAAACTTTTCGTCAGATGGTGTGGGCGTGGCGTGGCGGCCATTTTGAGTGTTTAGCGATGAACAAAGAAGTTGTTGTAACTTGAGCGTACTTTGTCGTATCTCACCGAAATTTCTCACGATTGACAAGGGTCCAGGCCTGAGGACACCTACAGGCCAAAATTGAATTTTGGTCATAGCGCCCCCTGCTGGCAACATGAAATGCGCCTTATATGACAAACATCATCCGATTTGCATGAAACTCAGAATGTGCGGTCTACATGTGATACTGAGCCGCCCCCTATAATATGACCATGCCCACTTACTCAGGCCACGCCCCCTTTCATAACATTTGAACCGTTTAAGGTATACCCTTGTGTGAGGTGTCATTGAACTCAGCACATACTTCCTTTTTAATTGGTGATGGTTTGACCCGCCCCCTAAGCTTTAGCCACGCCCCCTTTCATAACATTTGAACCGTTTAAGGTATACCCTTGTGTGAGGTGTCATTGAACTCAGCACAGACTTCCTTCTTCATCGGTGATGGTTTGACCCGCCCCCTAAGCTTAAGCCACGCCCCCTTTCATAACATTTGAACCGTTTAAGGTATACCCTTGTGTGAGGTGTCATTGAACTCAGCACAGACTTCCTTCTTCATCGGTGATGGTTTGACCCGCCCCCTAAGCTTAAGCCACGCCCCCTTTCATAACATTTGAACCATTTAAGGTTGACCTTTGTGTAAGGTATCAATGAACTCAGCAGAGAGTTCCTTTTAAATTGGTGTTGGTTTGGCCCGCCCCCTATGCTTTAGCCACACCCCCTTTTATAACTAATGACCCGTTTGATGTAGACCCTTGTGTGAGATATCATTGAACTCAGCAGAGACTTCCTTATTCATTGGTAATGGTTTGGCCCGCCCCCTATGTTTTAGCCACGCCCCCTTTCAAAGCTGATGAACCGTATGACATAGAGTCTTGTGTGAGGTTTAACTCGGCAGGGAGTTCCCTTTTCATTGGTGACGATCTGAGTGCCGAGCGAATGCACGGTCGCAAGGAGCGACTTCCGCTGGTAACCCCGACGCATGCAGAGGCGCGAGGGCCCGTCCATCGCTGCTCGCAGCTTTAATTAGCTTTGCTTTTTTACTAACAAATCCGTCCATTTAATTCTCACTCTGATTACCTAACGCACATGCACACACTGTGAGGGGGATGGAGGCGTTTTCATCCAAGAGACGCTGTGATTGGTGGATAGGATATGGAGCAGGGGACTGACAGCGACATAACCAATCACATTATGACAGACGCTTCACTTAGCACCAATTGCAATGTTTAATTTTAAATAAATGTAGCCTACTGGCAGTCTTGCACAAGTGGGTACTCGGTATTTTCCGTGGGTGCTCGAACTCTGGAGCACCCATGGTATCGGCGCCTATGTGTCTGATGTAGACGTAGCCTACACTAAGTCAATAGATAGTAGGCTATACAATGGAGTTGCATATTAAGTGGTTCAGGGTCCTTCTGTAAGTCATTTTGGGGTACACTTTGGTTTTGATAAATTCTACAAGCAGCATCACCACAGGCCAAGCAATCAGCCCATTTTCAATGGGCACAGCACTAGTAGATTATAATTCGACCAGCTATTATGCTCTGAAATAGCCTTTGTGGGTAACAAACCATGTTAGAGTAGTAAAAATAGATTATAAGATAAGTGTTTATCATGTTCTTAGGCTGTGTAAATTGAGCAGTCCATGTCTGTCATGTTTTCAGCCTCATTAAACATTCCTTTAAACATCATGTTTCCAAACTTACATGCAGTGTCCTCGGTTGAACTTGCAGTGTTCCAAATACACTAATCCACAGTCGTCTGGTCCGCTCGCTTGCTTCCCACACCGGAGGTCCCAGCGCCGCCCTCCGGGCCCAATGAGAGCTCCCAGTCTGGTAACGAAGCATCCAGCAGGGGCGTCACGTCCAATTCCTTCATATCCAAATCCCAACAGAACTTGTCCGCTTCCTCAGGTGCAGCGAATGTGAACGTTCGCCCTCCTTGGTGAAAGCGCTGTAGTCAGGCTTAAAGCGCTGTAGTCAGGCTTAAAGCGCAGCGTTGCGTGGCAATCTCGAATCGGGCCATCTTGCTGTCTCGCCCCCTGAATAATTGCCTCACGGTCCTGGTATCTCAGACATCTGAGATTCAGCGTGCGTGTTCCTGCACCCCTGCCGTAGATTCTGGTTGCCCTGTCAATTTCGATGGTAGCCCTGTTCTGTAGGGATGGAATCCATTTTGGCAACTGTTTTTGCAAAAATCCAACTGGGTCATCTTTCTCGCTGCCCTCCTTCAGTCCGATGATCTGGAAGTTATTTCTTCTCGATCTATCTTCCAGTTCAGCCAACTTCAGCTCAAATTTCCTCTGGTCATCAATACAGGCTTTCACTGTGTTTCTCATCAGTCTGTTGTCCTTCTGCGCCTCGTCTAGTTAATTAAATCTCTTACTGTAGTTCGCTGCCTCTCCAGTTCTGTCCTGATGTGTTGAAGCAAGGTGTCAATTTCTGCTAACACCTCCTTCACTGCGATGCGGACCGCTGATTGAAGCCCGCTTTGTTGCCTTTCCAGAACCCTGGCCATGGCCTCCTCCATACGTTTGTCCGCGTTAGCATCCAAAACCTCACTAGCCGTTGCCATGCTAGCCGAGTTAGCAGAATTCTTTGCTCGGTTAAACTGCAGCGGGGTCTGCTTTTTCACTCCTGCAGGCATTCCACAAAGTTACTGTGGTAACAAATGAAAGGATTGACGTCAAATAAAAAAAGAATAGACCTGGTTTTTAATGATAATGTGGAGACGGGGCGAAGAGCCTCAGCCCTGAGCAGCCATTCGAGTCGTCGGTCACGTGATCTCCGTTAAACCTGATTTTAAACAATAAAGCCTAAGATTAAACTGACCTGAGAGACAAAGGAACACATATGTCCACAGACAAAGAGATTGAGAGATCGGGGCCTACATGTAAAAGCTACAGCCTGAACGCCAAACTCCTACAGGGAAAGGTTCACAAAATGGTTGAAGCTCTGAATTCCCATTGGCTGGTGAAACCTAAATGCAGCATGGGGTCCGAGCCTATAAACTCTCCTTTGCCTTCCACCGCAGCTCCAGTTGCTAACAGATTGGCACACAGGCGAACGTTTGCATTGTGCTTTAAATCGTTAATTTCCCAGAAAAGTGGATTATTTCGGTGTTCTGAAGAACACCCTAGGATCCTGAAGAACATGCACCAGTGTTCATATCTACAGAAGAGGAAAACAAAATGTTTCTTCTCAAAGTCGACTGGAACTGCTCTCTACTGCCTTTCTGGGGGAGACCGTTTTCCGTGAATCACTGACGGGCGAAAACGGACCCGTTTTGTTTCACCGTGGAAAATTACGGACAAAACGAACGGACTAAACACACAAGTAAGGCTCAAGGTTTCTTGGCAGAGAAATAGGTGTGTTAACGGTAATTCCTCAAACAAAAGCTTTATTTACCTGAACTGCAGAAGGTACCAGGCTTTTATTTGAAACAGGCTTTTGTTAGAGGCAGGCCTTTATTTCTAATTCCATTTGTTTGATAAGTATAATTGTTTTAAATAAACTGTTTTAAATGAAAAGGCATAGCGTTCCAGTGGACAGAGATCATACATTTTTTAAGAAACATTTGCAAAAATATCACCATATACAACAACAGCCAGAAGGGCGACAAAGCAATTTGGGTCAGAATTAATCAAACACCACCATTGTGTCAGTTTGAACCCTGTAAATGTACCGGGTATTTATTTCAAATACAGACTGTACGTATTGCTGGTAGATTACAATAAGGGCATATAGTAGTTTTGTAAAACACATTGCTGGTTTGCAGCACACCAGTATCTGATTAAAGTTACAGACAGTAGCTATTTGTTTCTAACTCCAGGCTAACTTTTTTTACTCCCAGCCGTGCTCTGCCCTTGTCGGCTAATCTTGTCAGCATATTCTTCTTTTTCTTCCAGTATCGGATTCTCCTGGGGTCAATGTCGAAACGTCTCGCAGCTTTTTCACCCGAGTATTCCTCCGCATACTTTAAAACTCTTTTTGTTTTGTTGTTGAAAAGTCCGTCACTAGCACCAGAGCCCGTTATTCTCTGCTAGCACTAAATAAGACCTATGTTGCATCCAATGTAGCTACTGACATCTATTGGCACCTGTACATTACTACGAAGTACACTTGGATGAGTGTAACACATACAGCCGCACTGACTAAAATACCGTTAGGACATTAATACTTGACATGAGTACCATAATCCAGAAAAACAAAGTGTGGAAAAAAAAGGCCTTTATTTGTCCGTGTTGACCACGCCCCCGGCCACTATCAGAGGCCTGGCTTTTAATTGACTACCGGTTTTTATTTGAAGAATTACGGTATTAATGTTAGTGTCTGCTAATGCTGCAATTGTGTTATCAGTCCCTCCAGAAAAACGCGATTATGCGATCGCATAATTCAATGCATAATCAGCCAAAGTCCGCACATTTATGCGGGGGCCGTATTTTTTCAAATACGCCGCACTTTCTCCGCATAAATTGCCGATTTCCGCACAAAATATGCGGGGCTTGCATGATTTCATAATCCCCGCATTTTCGTTGCAAAAAAGTCACATATTTTAGCAGAAAGTTGAAAAATGTTGCGTTTACTTCACACAAGAGCAGCCATTTTCCCCTGTTGCCATGGGAACATTATGAAGTGACGTAATTACGCGACGTGAACTTCATCGAAAAGCAGGGTATTGGAGGTTGAATTTGACATGTACTTTGAGTCTCTTAAGTTGGGAACCAATAAGAAAGCTATCTTAATATCTGATATCTGAAATTTCTTTAAGTGCTCCTGCTGTCTAGACTATTACTTTTATTTTTACTTTCATATTATATTATTTGTATATATTTTTGTATGTTATTTGTTTACGTATTGCGATGACTGAATATCTGTAAATTATTTTTTGAAATAAAGTATAAAAAAAAAGCAGGGTGTTGGGGGAATCACTTTTTTTTCTCTTTTTCATCAAACCACAGTTTTTGCAAGTTCCCGCAATTTTTGCAAGTTCCCGCAATTTTTGCAAGTTCCCGCAATTTTTGCAAGTTCCCGCAATTTCATCGCATAAAATTGCTTAACAATCCCGCATATTCCATCGCACTTTTTAAGAAGACGTGTCGCATTCAAGGATTTTTGCCCGCAACAATCACAAAAAAACTCCTTACTCTGTAAGGACTGAACTGTTATGACAATGTGATTTGGTTAATAAGCGCTAACGGTGAGCCTTGATTATTAATCTGATTTGGGACCACGTAGTCCATGTTTTGCAGTGAAAGCACCACTGATCACCGTGTATGGTTGATTTCGTGTTTGAATATTGTAGCTTAGTTAAACTGAAAATGCTACAATTGCTATCTCCCGCCATGGAGAAGTTACTGTACTAGAAAATCAAGTTATTTTTCTTTCTCTACAGTGTGCTTTTCTCTCCTCTTTTACACTAACCGAACACACACACACATACACAGACCTATGCTGTGAACGGCCAGCCTTTCTTGCTACCAAAGTCACATACACGGGCCAGCTAACGGCTGGTCACGTGCTGCGCCCTTTTGTCTGTAACATGTTAGCTTGAACAGCTAACCCAGCACCACTACCGCCCTCTTGGGGTTAAATAGTTTTGTGTAGCTCACGCGAGCAGCCATTTTTGATGGTTCAACAACTCACTTCAGCATTTGTTTTTCCCCTCGTCGCCATCTTGCCAGTCAAGCAGCGACTTGTTCAAAAGTTTTTCTTTTTGGTAAACTCTTTGTGCACAAACAATGTTCTCACTGCTCAAGTTCATGTGTAAATCCCCTGGTGAGACTTCGTGCAAAGTTTCATGTTGTGTCGAGCCTTCTTAGTGTTTTACATACAGTGATTTTGATGCGATAAAAGTAGCCTCTAGTTCTCCCATTCAAAAGGCCGTTTGACCCGAAAACGACAATACGATCAATCTTAAAAGTGGCGTTCCCGTCCTAATTATGCTTTTAAATTAAAGTTTGACTCGGGTACATTCACAAAAAGATCCTATTGCATTGTGGCGAGAGTTACACTATAAATGGACTGAATATATATTGCGCTTTGCATATATATTGCGCTTTGTTTGCTGTTGTGCACGACGTGTATTCTTTGCCGCATTGTATGTTTTGTGTCATCGTGTTAACCTGCTTGCGTTGTTGTTACAAATAAGACATACCAGCTCTTTCAATTAGTTTTAGTGTACAGTACATACATGATAGCCAGTACAATCAGTCATTTTAGGCAAGTCACTCGGCGGCCACCTTGCAACGTACTTTGGGCAGTTATCGGCAATAAATTATTAATTTTCCTATTTAAGTGAATGGGGAAGCATACAGGAAGAGACGGAATATGTGTAGGCTACACAGCTTTACAAACTAACCCCATGCATTTCTATGGATGCTGTGTCTCCCCATTAGAAAATATCTGGGCTACAATGCAAAAGTCCTGAGAAATACTGTCACATACAATGTTTATGTTGTAATGTTTATGTTTACACTGTATACATTCAAATATTATTTTTGCAATCAATCTTTTATTTCAGATGACTCCGGTCCACAAGCAAGAAAGCATTCCAGGACAGAGCGTGTGTCTGGAAGCCCTGTCTGTAAGTTAACATTTATACATGCATTTAAGAAACCAGAGTCATATTCCTACCATGGAACTACTGACACTCAACCTGGTGCTTATCATGTGACTGTTCTGATGTGTTCTTCCTGCCTTTTTTCAGGTCAGTAGACATCACTGCCTTTTGCAATTGTCTAATGTAACAGAGTAGTTATGCAATGGCATTTGCAAGAAACCTACCATAAATGAACTGACCAATATTCATATCTACTTTCTTTTTAGATGAGTCAACACCACAGGAAACCAGCCAGTCGCCGAGAGCTGGATGGGTGTATTCTAACGCAAGCTCGGCCTGCCACTTCATCTTGGGACCCAGTTGAAGGTACAGTGGCTTTTGCATAATTTAAATTATAACAGAACTGACTTCTCTTACAAAATGAGATTGTACAAGCTCTCCACTTTATTCCACGTGTATAATTTGTGTTTCTATACGTTTTACAGCAACTTTTCCTGACAAGCCCGGAGGTTCAACCGGAGGTACTGCCATCCGTTGCATGCTACGGCGAGTGGCAACCAATGATGTTCTAAAACTGTATATCCTGTGGGGCAGAAAGGGAAAGAAGGACTTCCAGGACCTGACGATCTGCAGGGTTATAACAGGCAGGTGTTACTTTATTGTTCACATCAGTATTATGCTTAGCTTGGCTATTAAGAGGTTTTAATTTGACTTGTAACGTTGCTTCATTTTGACTTCTACTCTAGCGGTCTCCCAGAAAAACTTCCCCACGCTGACTGCAGCAGACACGGAGGACTTGATTGGGCAAGTGCTGAAGTTTGCCCCACACAGACGGTAAATTGAAATTCTTCTGTGATGTTAATAATAATTATAATAATCAAAAACTATCAATATTTGTGATCAGAATAAAAACAGGGTTGTTAGTCAGGCAGTTTGTCTTGCTTTTGTTAATGTGTTTATTCTTAGTATGACATATCAAACTTTTGTTTCTTTCTTTTTAGGTCAGCTGAGAAGGACTGAGCCTTCAAAACCATGGAGCTCTATTTTTTTCTTTTTTTGCGGAAGCAAGAGCTGTTGGCCATCTTCTACACTGCTGCCATCCTCCTGCCTCCTCCCCTCTGGATGGCGCTACAGATCCCTGCACACAAAAACAACCAGACACAACAACAGCTTCTTTCCCTCTGCCATCACTCTCCTGAACTGCTGATAGGTGGGGTCATCCCCACTTTGGCCATTCACCTACACATTACATACATTATCATTCCAATATGCATCTTGCACAATACATTTGCACTATTAGTTTGCACTCTATATCCTTATCTATTTTGTATTTTGTTTATTCTTCTTTGTATATTGTAAATTTAAGTTTTAAATCCCATCAAGTTTGCCTGTTCATTCATTCCTGCTAATATATAATAATTAATTCCTGCTCATGCAGACGGTTTAAAGTAATAATAAAATTAGTATCATTGTTGTTAAAGGTTAGGGGAATGTAAAAAAGAACGTTAGGGGAATGTTCTATAAAGGTTACAACGTTAGGGGAACGTTAGGGGAACGTTTCATAAAAGTTACAACGTTAGGGGAACGTTCTCTAAAGGTTGCAACGTTAGGGGAACGTTCTCTAAAGGTCTCTAACTGTTCGTTTCTGGTTGATGTAACCAGAAACGAACCAAACCACAACCAAACCTAACCTTCAGGGAACGTTTGCGCTACCAAAAACGAACGTTCCCAGAACGTTCTGGGAACCAAAAATTGTTAGCTGGGTTGTTGCTTTTTCAGCTTAACTAGCAAAGCTTCGGATGTCGGTGTGCACTCTGCATCAGTCAAGTCATTTTTGGGGGATAACAGCTCATTTACATACGCTAACGTCTCCCACTCAGTTCGCCGCTCGCCGACACATCCAGATCTTGAGCAGTTACACACAAACCAGACTTATACATCAATGGGTCCGACGCATAGATATATACAGATATATACATATATATCTAGCTATGGGTCCGACGGTGCTACACGTTGCAGTTCTTCTACTTCTTTTTAATTGCGACTTGCAACCAGATAAGAAGAAGCTGCATACGTTCGCGCAAAATAAAGAATGCTGGTGCATTCAGGGTGCATTACAGTCTATGGTCTGGTGTAGTCATTCCGGGCGCAATTTTTTTCTTCCTTTCATTTTTTTTTTTTTTACTCAGTAACGGATGGGATTTGTAATGTAGCGAAATACAATCCTTCACTCAAAATGTAATCAAGTACGTTTAAAAATACAGATTTTAAAAACTACTTGAAAAATACAAAATACACAACAAAACTACTCAATACAGTAACGTGAGTAAATATATTTCGTTACTTTCCACCTCTGCTGAGTTCAGTGATATCTCACACAAGACTCTACGTCATACAGTTCTTTAGCTGTGAAAGGGGGTGTGGCTAAAGCATAGGGAGTGGGCCAAACTATGACAAATGAAAACGGAACTCTCTGCTGAGTTCAATGATACCTCACACAATAGTGTACATCAAACGGGTCATTAGTTATAAAAAAAGGGGCATGGCTAAAGCATATGGGGCGGGTCAAAACATCACCAATCAAAAAGGAACTCTCTGCTGAGTTCAATGATACCTCACACAAGACTCTACCTTTAATGGTTCAAAAGCTAGAAAAGGGGGCCTGAGTTCATGGGTGGTTAAAGTATAGGGGTATATATCAGTAATCAGTATCACATGTAGACCACACATTATAAGTTTCCTGGTAATATAAGGCAGATTTCCTGTTGCCAGCAGGGGGTGCTATGACCAAAAGTCAATTTTGTGAAGGTGGGCTTTGTTAACATGGACTGGTGCAGAAATGGGGTGATTTGTATCCAACTAACTGCTAACTGCTGGTGTACTTTGTGACTGTTAAAAGCCGACCATTCTACATTCCATGCAAATTTACGGCTGTGTTTATACTCAGTGTTTACAGCCCACCAAGCCCTAATGCTAGTATGCGTTAGCTGAACTTTACCTAGCATATAATATGTGTGCCCTAAATGTAGCCTGTTTCGTATGTCGTTTTTATATATTTTAAATGTGTTAACACCACTTGAGCCACGGTGAAACGTTGTCTCGTATATATGGTTGAAATGACAATAAAACACACTTGAGTTGAATGCTGCCTCACTGTCTGTCTGTCTGTAAACAGTAGGCGTGGCTTGGGAGTGGACTCTAAAGCAGCGAAGCAAGTGCATTCTGGGATTTGTTGTCTTTCATTCATATGAGCCAAAAACACATTTTCTGGCTTATCTCGGCCTAGAAGTCACCAATTTCTAAAAGAAAATTCACATTTCTACTACATAAGTGACCCAATTTAAAGATATATTCGTCTTTCCAACGGTGAAATATCCCTTTTAAGTATTTTGATAAAACCAGTCTAGTTGGTGATGCAAAATTGTGTTTTAGCAATTGGAAAAAACTGTAATCACTTTAGACAAGATTTTAAAATGTTAAATCTTTTAGAAAGTGGATACAGGTTCATGAAGAGATTCATATCCTCCGCAGAGAGTATCAAAATAGACATTCATATTTATCAAATGTAGCAGATTATTATTTGAAAGCCATTATTAGCTGCTAGTGTCAGTATAACCTAATCTTTGTCTGTGTCTTAATCTGTTTATGTCTCTATTTTCTTCTGCCTCACATCAAACTCAGCCTCTTCATGGCTACTTGGTTGGCCTATCGTGAAGCCTGATCTCCCCACCCACCCAAGTTAATGATCCTCATGCTCATTTCCTCTCCAGACACTCTGTCCCATCTGTCTACCTAATTGGCTGTAATTAATTATGTCACACCAAATTAGCAACCTGGTTAGTCATTCAATAAAAGGAACAATTTAAAACGGTTCAATGTATTTATCAACTTCAGTCTGAATCTTAATCTATGTCTGATGGTGCGTGGGTGGGATGAACTGTGTGTGTGTGTATGTGTGTGTGTGTGTGTGTGTGTGTGTGTGTGTGTGTGTGTGTGTGTGTGCGTGCATACACACCTGTTTGTGCTTCTATGTTTGCATGTGTGGGTTCATTCTACTGTGTGTGTGTGTGTTTTCGGACTTGGCTCTGGCACAGCAGAATGGTTGATTTGACAATACGTTTAATGCAGGGTGAGCTGTGTTTTACATTTAGGTTTAATGGAAATAAGCAGCTCAGAGCTCATTGCCTGTCCTCCCTCTTTAATACGCTTCAGCTAAACTTAATCACTAGTCGGGACATTTCATTAATTACTGTGGAGCTGGGAAAACAAAGACGCCTTGTGATTGTTTCATGAATTAGGATGAAGTGAACAAGCCAATTTGCAAAGCCTACAAGTCAGCTTCAGGTTGTTGAGTTTGCTTTCCTTTCACTCTCTCATTTTCAGTGTGCTTTGCAATTACACTTAAAGTGAGATGTGTAAGAATTACACAAATAGGCACTAGGGATTCACAGAAAGGTAAGAAAACAGTGAAAATCAGAAAACAAAGAGAAAAGAACACAAATTTGAAATATATCTATAACTCGTGACTTTCTTCAAAAGTACACAAACATTTAATTTCTTTCTTCAAACATTGTGCAGTGACATGGCTCAGGACTGGTGATTGTTCCCACCCTCCAGTTTGTTCATTGACTCAGTAAGATTTTCTCTAGACTCATTAATATTTTTTTTAATATCTGATACCCTCTTCCATGATACCATGTCAGAGGACCCACTCTTGAGATAAGAAGCTAAAAAAGGAAAATAATTAAGTTTGAAGAAGAATCAGCGATCAGACTGCTCTGTGTGATAGAACTCATTTTCGCTACAGTAACTCCCTGGCACTTGTTCGTTTGTGTTGAGCCTGTTGCTTTCAATTGTATAATAATTGAGGGCTGCATCATGTCTTTTCTCTGCAAGGTAATGTCAACTACTCCTGTTTTCCTTGCAGTGACAGAAAAAGTCATTTCAGTTCTTCCGCATTGTTAAGCAGGAAAGCTTTTGGGTTCTTTTTGTCTATGTCTTTGAAATAACCATTTAACATACTGGAGATAATTTTATAGAAGTTATTGTGTTTTAAAAGACTGAAATTCACATTATCATTCTGCAATCATTCTTTCCTCCTTTTTCTCTCTTTCAGTCACACACACACACACACACACACACACACTCATCACAACCTCTCAGTGTTGTTGACGAAGATGAATGCGCCATCAGACAGGCAAAACCCCCAAGTGGAAAAACTGACTCTTATATATTCTGACATTTATAAGGAGCCTTCAAACTGGTCATGATTTAATCATAGCTAACACACACGTTCATACACACACATACACACACACACACAAACAAACAAACAACGTCTGCTATTTAATCTTTGACACAGTACCCACATGGACCGTCCTATTCCCACACAAACATTTATATTACTTAATCATGGCTAACTTAAATGTATTAATACACCGAAACATACACACATGCAACTACTCAAATATTGAGTACATTGCTTTCTCTCTCACACACTTACTTAATACACACACACACTAACACTAACATACACACACACACACACACACACACACACACACACACACACACACACACACACACACACACACACTAGGGGTTGTTGCATAGACTGTATAAGTGAAGCCAAAACATCTCAATCTCCCCCTGATGGCTGGTATAGGTCATAAATCTTGTCCCTCCATGTTAGCAGATGGGACATGGGCATACCTAAAATATCAAATACATTTCCCCCAAAGATGGTTTCTGTTATTTCAGGGACTTCTTATCATGCTAATGTTTGTTCAAGTGTTAATTTTGATAAGTTTGGTTTCTTACTAGTTATTTTATGCTATAAACCGTGGCTTCACTGCATGATCACTACTGCACAGATTCTGGCTCCAAAATTACAAGATGGGTGGGGGGAGAAATGAACACTGAACATGTTACCTAAGTGAATAGAGTGTGTAGTTCCTTTTTAGCAACAGTTTGCTTTATTTGCAAGCGTTTCTCAACAGCATCATATGTCTTACAATTCTACTTTACTACATTCCAGGATGGGTGGGGGGATACTCACAAGCAGGGGCGGACTTTACCATTAGGCAAAGGTCGGCAATTGCCTTGGGCCCTGAACTACCTAGGGGCCCCCAAAATGCCCCATTAACTTATGCTTTTTTTATTTTACTTTTCGCAAATTATATATTTCTAAAACTCCATTTGTGAAAAATGGCATCAAATCATTAGTTTCGCAGACCGGAGGCAGAGGGAGTCCCCCCACCTCACTACATTGGACTATTACATTATCTCACTTACTGCGCATCTGCGAAAGTGACAAGGCTGTAATGCGCCAAAAAAAAGAGAAAGAAAAGTGACAGACAGAGTGCGTGTGCAGAGTGACAGACAGTGTACATTGTAGAGTAAAAATGAAGCGAAACTACCCAAGCGGTGCTGAAAAAAGGAGGAAGCAAAACGTCTTTAAAAAAATTGCCGAAGTTAACAAACTTTTCTGTGACGCCCGCCACTGTCAATGACAACAACACTACAACCCATGCTACAACCACCATCAGCACTGCTGGCGTGGGAGGAGCTACCCGTTGCTGCCGACAGTGCCAGCCCAGGCTGCTCAAGCGATATTGCTGCTAACGTTACATCCAAGGCAACTTTACAGGATGAGGAGGATCCTTCAACTTCAGGTAACAAAACTTCCGTGTTCACTTTCAGTGACAGTGATAATAATGATGACGACGTCTATGACGAAAAAGACGACAACACACTCCCTCACACAGGCACTCACTCACACACACAGACACTCTCACACAGACACACTCACTCACACACAGACACACTCACACACACACTCAAACAGACACTCACACACACACACAGAGATCAGCCAAAGATTTCCTTCATTTGTTACTCACCCATTAAAGCTGAGTTAATTAGTAAGAGAAAGCCAAAAAAACTCAATGTACATAAACACATTCAAGAGAGAGGAAGAGAATACAAAGACATAGAAGAAAGGTGAGATGAAGAGAAAGACGGACAAATACAAATAGAAAAGGGAGAAGGAGAAAGACAAAGACCAAAGGGACAAGAAGAAAAAGACAGGCAAAGACCAAAGGGAGAAGAAGAAAAAGACAGGCAAAGACCAAAGGGAGAAGACGAGAAAGACAGATGCAAAAACAGAGACAAGGGAAGACATTTTCCTTGTCTCTGTTTTAAGTTGTGTTATTTGTATTAAAATGATGTCTCCATAATTGATCACTTATTGTCTTGTGTGTTTCTTCTCACTTTAGTGACAGAAGTCCACAAAAAACAGGAAGCAGCAAGCAGATCCATATAAGAGATACTATCAGAGAGCCAACCAAGGTAAATGACAACCAATGGCAGCTGTTCCCTATAAAAAGACAATACATATTATGTACATAGAAAATTTTAAATACAATTTTACAGTGGATGCATCTGTTAAACAGAATGTTCTGTGTTTTTTTTCTTCTTCTTACAGATGCAACTCCAGATGTCTAGACATCATTGCTGTGTGAAGACTGCTGAAGAGAAGTTACAAGTAGGACTTTCTTAGAAAAATAAGGATTGACAAAAGGGGGGAAACAAGAGATGTAGAGGGCCTCATGTCTGTGTTTGCCTTGGGCCCCAAAATGACTAAATCCGCCCCTGCTCACAAGCTCCCGGCTGAGCGCCGCTACGCTGGAGTTTACCCCGGTGGACGAAAGGGTCAACTCCCTATGCCTGCGGGTTGTGGGGGTCGGGGAACTCTGACTGTTGTTTGTGCATATGCACCAAACAAAAGTTTGGAGTATTCGGCCTTCTGAATGGAGTCCTGCATGGAGCTGCAGTGGGGGACTCCATAGTCCTGCTGGGGGACTTCAACGCGCATGTGGGCGATGATGGAGACACATGGAGAGGCGTAATTGGGAGGAATGGCCTCCCTGTGATGATCGATTTTATAATCGTTTCATCTGATCTGAGGCCATATGTTTTGGACACTCGGGTGAAGAGAGGGGCAGAGCTGTCAACCGATCACCATCTGGTTGTGAGTTGGGGGGGGGTGGGGGGAGGGGGGAAAAGGGGGGGGAGAGAGGGAAGGGAGTGGGGAGGGGAGGAGAAGGAAAAAGGAGGAAACACAACCAAAAAAAAAAAAAACAAAAAACAGGGGGGGAGGGGGGGGGAGAAAAAAAAAAAAAAAAAAAAAAAAAAAAAAAAAAATTTCTGTGGTGGAGGGAGGGGGGGAAGAAGGAGGGGGGGGAAGAAAAAAAAAAAAAAAAAAAAGGGGGGGGGAGAGGGGGGGGGAAAAAAAAGGAAAAAAAAAAAAAAAAAGGGGAAGAAAAAAAAGGAAGGAAGCCAGCCTCTACCGTGAAAGAGGCAAAGCAGCGGGTGTGGGAGAAGTTCGGAAAAGACATGGAGAAGGACTTTTGGTTGGCACCAAAGTGCTTCTGGAAAACCGTTCGCCACCTCAAGAGGGGGAAGCAGGGAACCATCCAAGCTGTGTACAGTAAGGATGGGATGCTGTTGACCTCAACTGAAGAGGTAGTAGTGCGGTGGAAGGAGCACTTTGAGGAACTCCTAAATCCAACTAATACGCCTGTTAGAGGCAGAACTGGAGGATGATGGGGGATTGTCGTCGATTTCCCCGGGGGAAGTCTCTGAAGTAGTCAAACAACTCCACAGTGGCAAAGCCCCGGGGATTGATGAGATACGTCCAGAAATGCTGAAAGCTCTGGGTGTGGAGGGGCTGTCTTGGTTGACACGCCTCTTCAACATTGCATGGAAGTCTGGGACAGTGCCAAAGGAATGGCAGACCGGAGTAGTGGTTCCCCTGTTCAAAAAGGGGGACCAGAGGGTGTGTGACAATTACAAGGGTATCACACTTTTCTCAGCCTCCCTGGTAAAGTCTATTCCAAGTTGCTGGAAAGGAGGGTTTGGCCGATAAATTAATCTCGGGTTGAAGAGGAACAATGTAGATTCCGTCCTGGTCGTGGAACAACGGACCAGATCTTCACTCTCGCAAGGATCCTGGAGGGAGCCTGGGAGTATGCCCATCCGACAGACTCACACCTCCGGACTTTCAACTCACACCTACATGTGTTTTGTGGATCTGGAGAAGGCGTATGACCGGGTCCCCCAGGAGATACTGTGGCAAGTGCTGCTGGAGTATGGGGTCCCTTCCAGGGATGGTTGGCCTCCGCCAGGGCTACGCTTTTTCACCAATCCTGTTTGTAATATTTATAGACAGGATATCGAGGGGTAGTCGGGGTGAGGAGGGGTTGCAGTTCGGTGGGCTGGGGATCTCATCGCTGCTCTTTGCAGATGATGTGGTCCTGATGGCATCATCGGCCTGTGACCTTCAGCACTCACTGGATCGGTTCACAGCTGAGTGTGAAGCGGCTGGGATGAGGATCAACACGTCTAAATCTGAGACCATGGTTCTCAGCAGGAAACCGATGGAGTGCCTACTCCAGGTAGGGAATGAGTCCTTACCCCAAGTGAAGGAGTTCAAATACCTTGTTCATGAGTGATGGGACAATGAAGCTCTCGATCTGTCAGTTTTCATTCCTACCCTCACCTATGGTCATGAAGGCTGGGTCATGACCGAAAGAACGAGATCCAGGGTACAAGCGGCCAAAATGGGTTTCCTCAACCTAAGGAAGATAGGTTAGAGATAGGCTGAGAAGCACAGTCATCCATGAGGAGCTTGGAGTAGAGCCACTGCTCCTTTGTGTTGAAAGGAGCCAACTGAGGTGGTTTGGGCATCTGGTAAGGATGCCCCCTGGGCGCCTCCCTAGGGAGGTATTCCAGGCACGTCCAGCTGAGAGGAGGCCTCGGGGAAGACCCAGGACTAGGTGGAGGGATTATATCTCCAACCTGGCCTGGGAATGCTTCGGGATCCCCCAGTCAGAGCTGGTTAATGTGTATCGGGAAGGTCCCCTGCTGGAGCTGCTGCCCCCGCGACCCGACCCCAGATAGGCGGACGAAGATGGATGGATACATTCTAGGATATAACGCTCTCACGGAAAGAGTCTTTGGATCAGAATAAAATATTTTGTTTTACTTCTGTGAGTCTATTCGGCTTTACAGATGTCCCGCATAGCGAACAATTCCAGATACATAACACATTTTGCAATGTGCATGTCTGATCACATTTTCACTCACTATGACGACTACTTTGTCATTGCTGAACATTGTGCCAAAATATGAACAGTAACATTGCCATCAGTGGGCTTATTTGCTATTTTTCTTTAGCCACCGCTAAAGAAAAATGCAGTACATAGACAGTACCTTAGAATACGTTACCTGAAACAGGTGATTTAACGTCACTGCTCATTTTACATACAGTTTAGCAACGAAACAAAATGCTGAGTGAAGATTATTACGTTTTTTTCATGTTGGTTTTTGCCAGAATGCTAACTAAACTAGAAAATGTTGTTAACAATATGTGAATACAGCTTGTCGGGGGAATACAACGTCTCCTGTAGTGGGGAGTCAAAGGCAGAGGGACCGCAGGGTTTGCTAACGTTAGCTTCTTGTCTCATCTGGGGTCTAAAAAACAGTAAATACATAAAATTCAGTGACAAAAACTCTATTTTCCAAGCTACTGTAGCTGTCATACTTCACAGGACCTGGGTAAGCGTGATTTTTATAATAAATCAGCCGTCGAGGCTTTCCGCTGTTTGTCACTCTGCTTGAGGAGAAACTGCTGTACTCCCGCTGTTGGTTATTTGGTTGGCATGATTTTTAGAGTGATGACATCCTGCCACCTTTCCAGTTGCTCACCCTCAAAAGGGAGAGTTTAGTGGAGCAGACTGCTCTGCAGAGTAGTGTAATACGACTTCATGACTTTTCATAAAATTCTAAAGTTTCAGCTATGACACGTCTGTTCAGAGGCTGGCTCACTTCTGAGTGTGTAATGCCTCTTTCACCACTCGTCGCTCTCGCTCTCCACTCATCTCTCATCTCTGCACTTCTCTTTACGTAAATATTCTCATCCCTTCCTTTTTGCTCCCCCTTTGGCTTTTTTTCCATCCAGCTCCGCTGCTGCTGTTTTCCTTCCCTTTGTTTCATCATCCTTCATCATCCCTCATCCTCCTCCTGAGTTTTTCTTCAAGTAAACACAACTGCACATAAGTAGATTTCTTTTGTGAAGAGAAACTGTATACTTTTTAATATGTTATATAACCTTAAATGTGGCTCAAATCTTATTTTGACTATGACAAAGGTTCTACCCTTGGTGTGGTCCAGCTAATTATTAAAAGCCAGGTTAAGTTGCGCAGTTTTACAGGATTGCAAGTGCGAGTCAAGTAAGAAGAGAAGAAGAGAGGATGCACCATGAGTTGTTTACTGGTTTTCTCTCTCATGTGACAACCCCTGCTAATATGTCCACAGGGCATTAAAACTAAATAGCAAGTTAGCAGAAAAGTAAATACAGTACAGGCCAAACGTTTGGACACACCTTCTCATTCAATGTGTTTCCTTTATTTTCATGACTATTTACATTGTAGATTCTCACTGAAAGCATCAAAACTATGAATGAACACATATGGAATTATGTACTTAACAAAAAAGTGTGAAATAACTGAAAACATGTCTTATATTTTAGATTCTTCAAAGTAGCCACCCTTTGCTTTTTTTGATAACTCTGCAAACCCTTGGTGTTCTCTCAATGAGCTTCATGAGGTAGTCATCTGTAATGGTTTTCACTTCACAGGTATGCCTTGTCAGGGTCAATTAGTGGAATTTTTTCCCTTATTAATAAAAAAAGCAAAGGGTGGCTACTTTGAAGAATCTAAAATATAAGACATGTTTTCAGTTATTTCACACTTTTTTGTTAAGTACATAATTCCATATGTGTTCATTCATAGTTTTGATGCCTTCAGTGAGAATCTACAATGTAAATAGTCATGAAAATAAAAAGGAAACGCATTGAATGAGAAGGTGTGTCCAAACTTTTGGCCTGTACTGTATGTATAGCTAAAGTAACAGAAGCTGGATGTTTCAACCATGTATCTGTTGCTCCAAGTGCTAGTAGTATGAAAGCAAACTTGATCAAGCCTACTGAAAATAATAATAGAGAATAAATAAATAAATAAATAATAAAGATTTGTGAAAGTGTGAACATCACCAGGAACACGTGTATGGATTCACATGTGCAGCCACAAATCCACCACAGCTATGTTTTCTCTACAATGAAAAATTTGGAAACAATTCCATGAAGCTAACACAGTGACCTTTGTCATAGATACTGTATAGTTGCCACGTTATTATGGAACCCACGCAACTTCTAGGCAAGATCCATCCATCCATAGCATTCACGCCCTACTATTGGCCAGGCGTCCATGCTTACGCAAGGTAACGGAACCCGATTTGTTCAGGTCCTGTCCCGTGACCAGTTGGCTATCCTAACCTTAACTACTCAAGGTCAATCCCTAACCCTAACCAATCGGGCTGCTTCGCCTAGACGTTGCATGGGATTCATAACAGTCTATATCCTTGACGTTCCACTTCCGGGATTGCTCCGCTACCGCCGGAAAATCTACCGGATTTCACTCATTTAGGCCCGGATAGCCGTTGCCTTGGACTTCCTTTGTGTTGGCATTTTAAACTCTGGTCGATTTATGGGGACTATGGTTAACTGCTCCTCAGATCTCTGCAAGGTAAATCCAGAGCACGTTTTCCTCCCAACCCCGAATGCTATGTGGAGTAGTCAGACTCTCCTCCAGCGCACTATGGAGGAGGGTCTGGCAAAGCGAGACTAGATACATAATAAAGCGTAGATGCCGCATTGGCCCCTGCTGTTCATTGGAGTGATACGTTGACGCAGCCGCCATATTGGGACGGACATGCCCACCTCTTAATGCATGTATGTCTACTGAGAGAGGAGGTCTATCCACAATTAAAATCATAATTTCACTATTTTCAAACAATTATCAAAGGGTTTACTATGCTACAAATGCCATGTATTTATGATACAGGATACTTGGTTAAATTGAAAATGTGGCTTTTCAGAATCTTCAATGATCTGCCGATTCGATTACGATTATCATGTCTTCGATTCGATATCTTGATGCATCACGATACCATATAGGATATTTAATTAATTTCAAGCTTAAAAAAAAAAAAACATTCTGCAGTGCTCTAATACTAAATAAATTGGATACATAAAACTACAGCACTGAGCACATGGCACTTCCTGAATGTGCAAAACATAACAGAATATGTAAACAGAAAGGTTGTTAGGCATACATTAAATTGTAAACAGAAATAATCGATTATGGCCCAGCCGATTATCGATGTAGCATCGTCCATGACCACAATTCGATGCATCTATTATTTGATTAATTTCAACACCTCTACTTTTCATAAAAAAATATCTTATCTTGTATAGACAGTATGCAGCTGTAAGCCTTAAAGGTGCAGTAAGCGATGCTGCGCAAAGATTCTTGACATTGAAACGCAACTGCCAAACAAATACAACCCCCCTTCAGAAGTTCCGCCCCCCCAGATTCACGGACAGATAACTCCTGGCCGGATGGCACATTCACATGCTGCCTCCCTACCATCAACTGACGCCGCCTGTTGTTGATTGGCTGGAATAGTGTTTTGTGGCTCGTACACTCCTTTATATTTGTTTTCCATTTACACAGCCAGGGCTGTGTAGGAACACCAGATTTTCTATTTTTCATTGCACACAGAAATAGAGAGCTAGGTGGACCATGAGGAGATATTCACTGTATTTGACAAAAAGTGGATTAGCATTGCTTACTGCACATTTAATATGATGTAAACGGGTGAGTTATATAAAAATTCAACCCCCATACAGTTGTCATAAAGAGTGAAATTAGCTATAGAGGCCGAGACCATTTTTGTACCAGGCTGTAAACATGTTTTTTTTAACAATGGGGTCTATGGGGATTGACTCGCCTCAAGGGGCCACTTAAGGAACTGCAGTTCAGCCCCTGAGCTGCCACTTCAATAACATTCATGACAAAGAGTTATTGCTAATAACTTAAATAAAAAAATACTTCATCTGACATAAAATAGTGTTCGCTTAATTTAGTATTAGGACAGTCAGGTAACTTTATGTTAGCTTAAAAGAAGGATTACAGTAGCTCTCTCGCCTAGCTATCCTGTTAAATTAAAGGCGTTAAAAGCCCAAAAAATAATCTTAAAAATATTTTTTTTAAGTGACATCTTTACCTATAGGCCAGTAAGCCTATCATCAGTGGGGATTCATATTTGATAATAATATGATGGATTAATTTTAGGACTTTTTAAAGGGATACTTCACCGATTTAGCATTCAGCTTTGTATCAGTAGAAACCCGATAGCATTTCTGAATGACCGTGCTTCCCTCCCTCATGTCCCCCTGAGACGAGAGATCTCTGCATTTGGGGCCTGGAAAAAATCTTCCGATGACGTAAAATGACGATTTTTGCGTCATCGGAAGATTTTTGGGCCAGTGGCAAGGACTACAGCCAGTATTAGGATCTACTTCCGTATGTTTTCAACACGCCCACAGGGGTTGGACTGCCGGAGATCTGGCCGAGGTATTCCGAATGAAAACGACTGTCAGCCATCTTGAACCTTCGCTAAACAGGCTTTCGGTTTTCAGCAGAAAACTTTTACAACAATTATCTGCATTCAAACTACCGGAGGTGTACCACCGGGATACATCGGTACAGATCGGAGAATATGTAGGAAACGTTATTACAGACGCAATAACCGGCACACTACGTGAGCTTCGCACGGAAACCAGCGGGGCAGCTCAATGCCGCTAGCCGGCTACGGGACATCCTCATCTGCTAGGTGGAAAGCTAACGCTAGCTGTCCACCTGTCCCATCCATCCTGCTTGCAAGTGTCTGCTCATTAAACAACAAGCTGGACTACATCCTCCTTCAACAAAACTCCCAACGTGAGTTCAGTGACTGCTGTGTTTTTGTTTTTGTGGAAACATGCCTGAACAACAGTGTACCGGCACCGGGACTATCCAGCTACCAGGCTGCTCGCACGGCCGTGGAGGTGGGCTGTGTTAAACGGACTGGTGTAGAAATAAAATCCAACTAGCTACTGCTAACTGCTGGTGGAGCTTGTGACTGTTAAATGCCGACCATTCGACATTCCACGCTAATTCATGGCTGTGTTTATACTCTGTGTTTAGCTACACCAATGCTAGTATGCGTTAGCTGAACTTTACGGATCCTGCTTGCAAGTGTCCGCTCATTTAGACAACAAACTGGACTACATCCAACTTCAACGAAACTCCCAACGTGAGTTCAGAGACTGCTGTGTTTTTGTTGTTGTGGAAACATGCCTGAATAGTGTACCGGACTGTCCAGCTACCAGGCCTGCTAGCCCTCCGAGCTAGAGATGCTCTGTCGCCGGGTAAAAGAGGTGGGCTGTGTTAACACGAAGTGGTGCAGAAACGTGGTGATTTGTATCCATTTAACTGCTAACTGCTGGTGGAGTTTGTGACTGTTAAATGCTGACCATTCTACATTGCACACTAATTCACGGCTGTGTTTATGCTCGGTGTTTACAGCCCACCAAGCGCTAATGCTAGTATGTGTTAGCTGAACTTCACGGAGCCTATAAAGTGTGTGTACTAAATGTAGCCCGTTTTGTATGTCGTTTTTATATAATGTCGTTTTTATATTAAATGTGTAACACCACTTGTAACACTGACGTGAAACGTTGTTTCGTGTATATGGTTGAAATGACAATAAAACACGCTTTGAGTTGAGTTGAATGCCTCTGTCGGTCTGTTCGCCGGTAGGCGTGGGCTTGGGAGGGTCAACTCAACGACAAGCAGGTGCATTCTGGGATTTGGTGTTTTTCATCCATATAAGACCAAAACACATTTTCTGGCTTTTCTCGGCCTAGAAGGCACCAATTTCAATTTTTTTTCACATTTCTACTACATAAGTGAGCCAATTTAAAGATATATTCAGCTTTCCAGCTGTGAAATATTCCTTTAATTTTTGACAAAAACTTTTAAAACAACAATAATTTGGAGGCCCGTCTGCATTGACTCTGACGACCCCCTAGGGGTCACGGACCCCCTGTTGAAGATCCCTAATTTAATTGAATCAATACAAAAATGTTACTTTAGTCAGCTGCTGCTACATGACTCTCTGTAGGATAAAACCTTTAAACATGTTGCACTTCTGGCCATACACAAAACAGTGATGTCACGGGAGGTGGTTTGCCATCGACAACTGGTAAAAAGCACTGATGTGATCAGTCACTGATCAGGTTGTAGCAAGAGTTAATATTTTACACAGAACAGAGCAGCAGGTGTTTTCCACTTTCCAGTCCTTCTAGAAAAATTTATAATCAAGGCTCACCGTTAGCGCTTATTAACCAGATCACATTGTCATAACATGTCCTTACAGAAAAATGCGGAGTTTTTTTGTGATTGTTGCAGGCAAAAATCCTTGATTATGCGACATGTTTTCTTAAAAAATGCGATGGAAAATGCGGGATATTTATGCAATTTTATGTGATGAAATTGCGGGAACTTGCAAAAATTGCAGGAACTTGCAAAAATTGCAGGAACTTGCAAAAATTGCAGGAACTTGCAAAAATTGCAGGAACTTGCAAAAACTGCAGTTTGATGAAAAAGAGAAAAAAATGTGATTCCCCAACACCCTGCTTTTTTTAAACTTTATTTCAAAAAATAGTTCACAGATATTCAGTCATCGCAATACGTAAACAACATACAAAAATATATACAAATATAGATATAGACAGCAGGAGCACTATATCAGATAATATCAGATATTAAGATAGCTTTCTTATTGGTTCCCAACTTAAGAGACTCAAAGTACATGTCAAATTCAACCTCCAACACCCTGCTTTTCAATGAAGTTCACGTCCCGTAATTACGTCACTTCATAACGTTCCCATGGCAACAGGGGAAAATGGCTGCTCTTGTGTGAAGTAAACGCAACATTTTTCAACTTTCTGCTAAGATATATGTGACTTTTTTGCAATGAAAATGCGGGGATTATGAAATCATGCAAGCCCCGCATATTTTGTGCGGAAATCGGCAATTTATGCGGCGAAAGTGCGGCGTATTTGAAAAAATGCGGCCCTCGCATAAATATGCGGACTTTGGCTGATTATGCATTGAATTATGCGATCGCATAATCGCGTTTTTCTGGAGGGACTGACTTTCATTGACACAATGATATGGCTGATTTGTCATTTTGAGGAGACATATGCATACGTGAAGCTTCGTGAACTATTTTATTTATTTTCTGAGCCCACTAAATGGCGGTCTTGGTTTAAACAAAAAGGCTCAAGGAATGGCAAATCAGGGCCCTATCTTGCACCCGGTGCAGAGCAGCGCAAATTCCAATGCAAGTGTCTTTGCTAGTTTAAGAGCGACGCAGTGTAGAGGGAATTATGTCTAAAATACCCTAAGACCCTAAGACCCTAAGACAAATCTGACTCCAATTACCTAATTCCCGTGCCTTCTTTGATTGGACTTAAGTTTACCCAGAACACAAGGATCAATCTGAGACGAAGAGTGCAGTTAAGCAAAGTTTACCGAGTCCAGCATAAAAGTTACACACAAATAGTGGGTTCACAAACAGCATCTTAATTTCCCTGGCAACCTACATTAAATCAGAGCTGGTCTATCAAGATCTCGTCTGAAGTGAACACTGATTTGAGTTTTTCCTGTGACTTTATTCTCTCCTCACAGGGGTAGTGTCTCCTAGTTTCTAGACAGAAACTGTTATCTTCACACACACACACACACACACACACACACACACACACACACATCTTCACTAACACACACACACACACACACACACACACACACACACACACAAGGTCGGGACCTTGAGGTGCAACTTCCTGTCCTTTAACTACCTTTCCTGTGTTCCTGCTTATCTGTCTTAGTACACAATGCACTGTTATGCCATAAAGGCCTAAACTATTTGTATGACTTAAGCTTAACTTTCTGTGCATCAGGGACATTTCCTTGAACCACTTCCTCAATGACTGCACACAGCTTCTTTTGCAGCGTGCACAAATATAACTTTAACTGCTAATATTCTATATTGGTTTAATAGGTACAACCCTTTTGAACCAGTGGTGTAGGCTAATGTATTGTAGTGGGTATACTGTACTGTATATAAATATATTGGCCTATACATATGGGCCAGAATCTGCCTTTGGGGGAGGGGGGCATATCATAGTGGGGGGTCTGGCTGTCCTCCCCCAGGGTTATTTGGAGCGTCAAAGACTTAATTTCCTGCATTCAGATAACTTTTATTCACCAATGTACGGTGGAAATACCTTTATTTAGCCTATGCGAAGAAGAAAAACACAGATGACAATTCAAAATATATCCAAAATATAATGTAAAGTATGTTGTTACGTCATTGGGCATTTATAAGTGGGTAAATGGAAATCCTGGATCTTTCTTAGTGGGTATACTGGGTATACCTGCGTATCACGTAGACTACACCACTGTTTTGAACCATGCGCTTGGTGCACGCTTTTTTCAACTGTTAAACTAGCAAGAGTGGATTGGTACACGCCCTAAACGCACCTGCACCAGGCGCTTCACGGCATGCATTTAGATTTTTTATCTTTTTTTATATTATTAATTTTCAGCTTTTATTTTGATGGGGCAGCTGAAGACATGAAAGGGTAGAGAAAGGGGGAATGATATGCAGCAAAGGGCCGCAGTGTGGAGTCGAACCCACAGCCTCTGCGTCAATATATATGGGCGCCTGCTCTACACACTGAGCTATCCGGGTGCCCATACGTTTAGATTTATGTTTGAGTTCACAAAAAAGCCAGAATAAGTAAACTATGTAGAAATGCTTTCATTCCTGCATATGAAAGCAACTGGATTGCCAGAATGTACACTTCTGAAAAAACATGATGGTATCTTCAGAAAAGGTAATTATCTTCACTCGAGTTTCTGCGCAAGAAATTCACCAGACGCCACCATCTTCTGAACATAGCCATACTGAGAAATACAGAGAGAGAGTTTTAAGGAGCTGATAGACTTAATTAGCTTTGTAGCAACTCATTTGGCAATGGCTTGAATGTAACGGACATTAATATCACAAAGTTACGCACTAAAGCTTTAAATAGCGGGTTTGCTTTGATATGAACAAATCCTGTCTTTGAGATAAAACGCCACATGAATAATAAATTAATTAACATTTAAACTAATAAATGCATTGTTTTCAATAAACAATTGCAAAGTTCTGCAGCTAAAAATATGTGTATTTTCTTTAAGCGTTAGATTGGACAAACTTTGACAATAAAAACAACATATGAACCACAAATCAGTTTCCGTAACAGGTCTCTCTACTCCTCAGCTTTGGCAATAAATGCACAACATCCAAAAAATCCTTTGAAGACTTAGTGTTTCCTCGGGTGATTTGGTGAAAAAGCGGTGCTTAATCAACACCTCTTTAAGATCAAATAAAAAGATCTCTGTCGGGATCTTCCAAAAAAAACAACGAAATCATGACGAAATAATACAGGAAGGTAGTGGAAATGATTAAACATACCCAAGGCAATTCTACTGAGCCTCCTTTGAATGAGTGAAATGAGCAGTCTTATTTAAAGCTGCAGGTTAAAAATTGCCTTTTTCTTACTGCTATCAAAAGTAATTGAAAAAACATACTTATTGCTTAGAAAATAGTTATTCATTTTCTGTTGCTCTAAATGTGGTCAATGTCCCCTTTTTTTCTTCTAACATTAGGATCAGTCAGTTCAGATTTCTCTCCTGAATGATCAAATGGCATCAGTATCCAGTGTTACTTTTTTCTAACACCAAATGACATCAAATCCCATAAAATGAGGATATTTTTGCACAGAGACAGTCAACCTTTCCCATCCCCATCTAAGTAGTAGAAACATCTGGTCCAGTCAGTGTTGTTGTGTATGATGCTGTATTAGAATTTTTGTTAATCAAGCCCTTAATTTGATAAGGCATCAATCAATGTGGTGAAATGAAATCAGATTCCACAATTTTAGTTTAATCCCTGCAACATGAGCAAAAGGATGCATTTTACTTCAAAACTTTTTCTATAACAGCCATGCTAGCAGCTATGTGAATGTTGGGAATGTTGGTGGTTACAGATTCAATTATTAGCAATTTATCAACGATGTTCTAACAATATTAATAAAGTTATGAATATGTGTATTAATAACTTTACCAAACTGACATCAATCAAAACGGGGCACCACCCTGAACTCAGGGGCCAATAACTGAACTGTGAAAACAGTCTCAAAGGTGGTCTCTTTAAAGGAATACGCCACCGTTTGTTGAAATAGGGCTTATCACGGTCTACCCTGGCTGTAGATAGGTGGGCCAACGCATTTTTTGTCTCAGTGCAAGTAATAGGTTGTTTTTTTGTCTTTTGTTGGCTCACTTTTACTCACAACATGCTAACCGGCAACATAGGATTCCATTCACTATGCTAAGCTAACTAGCAGCGGTGCTGCCGGTGTTGCACCGGACTAAATCAATGCATGCACAAAAAATGCGTTGGCTCACCTATCTACAGCTAGGGGAGACCGTGATAAGCCCTATTTCAACAAATGGTGGGGTATCCCTTTAAATACAGATCTCAATTAATTTGATTAATTTAGCACGGTGGCTAAGTGGTTAGCACTTCTGCCTCACAGCAAGAAGGTTCTGGGTTTCTGTGTGGCATTTGCATGTTCTCCCTGTGCTTGCGTGGGTTTCCTCAGGGTGCTCCGGTTTCTTCCCACCATAAATACATGCATGCTAGTTAACTAGGACTACAGTTGAAAATTAGCCGACTGACTAACACTGGCGCATTTACAGAAATATTGATTAATGTGCATTGTCCTAATCAAATAAATAAATAAATAAATCTTAAAAGGAACACAAGAAGGGTGAAAGATCGAGCACTGACCTGTATAATTCAGCTGTTATTACAATAGAATACACAAATAACCACACAACAACTAATTGTTAAAGTCTAATAGGATTTATTTAACTTCAAAAATACTGATGGTCAATCAATAATTCTTCAATCATCAAACTCTATCGAGTTACAGTTCTAGCAAACAAAACAGCAAACCAGCTTGTGTGTGTGTGGGTGTTTGCAGGATAGGAGGAGGGAAGGAGGGGGTAGGAGTAGCATGCCACACGGTCGGGTTAACCACGCGAGGTTCAAGATGGCATTCTGGGGGACCACCTGCTTTGAGGCTATTTGTAGTTACAAAGGCCCAAAATGGCTACTCCTAACGTTGAAATAGCCGGGAACCCCACAAGACTTCAACACGTGTTACAGAATCAGAATCAGAATCAGAAAAGCTTTATTGCCAAGTATGTTTACACACACGAGGGATGTGTCTTGGTATCGTAAGTGCAAATCACATTAAAACATTAAAGCAACGTGCACAAACACACCGAGTCGCCATATGCGGCGCCATCTCAACTCTCTCCTAACTCTCGCAACAGATACAGCATGACATTGGGAGAGGAGATCCATCCATCCATCCATCTTCGTCCGCTTATCCGGTGTCGGGTCGCGGGGGGAGCAGCTCCAGCAGGGGACCCCAAACTTCCCTTTCCCGAGAGGGAAGAGGGAGAGGAGAGGGAAATAAAAAAGCCGCTCTCAGACTATCCTCCTAAAGATAAGAACAGTGTGGGAACAGGAAAAAACACCTCAGCACATAAGCACACAAGCAATACATTTGCACTGCTGCACACCACATAACAGTACATTTGCACTGCTGCACATAACACAACAAAACAATATAACATGACACGCAGTGGGGGTGGGATGTTGGGTGCATCGGGATGGGGGTGATGGAGTAGAGGTAGTCCAGGACAGGCAAACAGACATCTGGTCCTGCAGCCAAACAAAGGCGCTGGCCCCAGACCTGCCCGCCTGACTGTGGGAAGAAGCGGTGAAGGCGCTGGATAGGGGGCTGGGGTGTGGATGCAAATCTGTATGTGTGTCAAAGTTTGTGTATGTGTAGGCCTGTTAAGTCAAGCTACGTCTGGCCCCCGTAATCTGGTTTACTCAGTCCGCACGATTGTCATTGCGATACACAGCCGGTTGCCATGGAGTCAGCCCTGAAACAGGACCCAGTACGAGTCAACAATCAACAGGTGTCAGTGGGAGTCGGGTGGGGAAATGAAGAGTGTGCCTCGCTGTAGTGCCCCAGGGGGAGTGAATATTCAACACCGGCCTTGGCCAAGGCCAGCGCTGGTTCAGGAGCCGAAAAGATAAGGTTGGAATTTGTTTTGTCTTGGGGCGAGGAGCCGGCAGTTAGTCACTCCCGACTTCTCTGAAATGTCCCCTCTGGTCTCCGTAACGATCAAATTTCCTTGCCAAAACTGTGAGTTTCCCCAAGATGATGTCCAGCTTGTCCAGAGCTGACTGTCTCTCCAAGATGGTATCCAATTTTGGGCCCATGATAATCACAGTATCCAATTTGTGGCTCATGGAGTTCAGAGTCACAATTTGAGTTCCGACAGCTCTGCCCACAGCTTCAACCATGACGGGCAGCCTGGTAATTTGCTCTGTTCCCGTCCTCACTTTAATTTCTCGATAAACCAGGGCAATGCCTGAGCCAATCAGCAAAAGACCTGTTATCATGGTTCCGAATAGGTAGATATCTTCAATGTCCTCCACGGAAAGAACCGCCAGACACACGACCACGCGTCCATCGTGTAGCCAGCTGCGAACGTTCCGGCAGGGCAGTCAGGTTCCCCCGAACCCGAGCTTCTCGTCGAGAAGATGGTGTCAATTGCGCCGAGAGACCAGTTAATCAAATCCATAATTCGTAGTTTAGGAGCAGTGCAGAGAGAGAGACTCTAAAATTACAAGAAATAGCAGACAGCACGAGACAAGATAGCAAGCAGGGTAGGCCTGGGAGGGAGAGGGAGAAAAGCGACCGCCTTCGTTGAGAGCAGAAAGAGAAGAGGGGACAAAGAGGGGACACACCTCGGAGCTCTATATTGGCGCCGAAATGGCGCTTGAAACTCTGTTATGTCTCACATGACTCTGGTAGCAGGTGAGACCATCTGGTTAAACAATGGGCACGTGTGTGTTAGGAGAGAAAGTTACAGCAGAATCTGAGTGTTTGTTTAACGAGAGAGAGTGTTATTTTCTGCCCCTTTCTGCGGGCTCACAGCTGACTCCGAAGTAAAGATGATCACACACTTAGTCTCGACACAGGTCTATGATATAACGTCTTTTATATCACAGTGCCGTAGTTGAGTGACAAAAGGCAGGATTATGGCTTCCTTGTACAGTAATTATTTCTCCTCGACGGGAGGTAGTAGTTACCCTAGATATCTAGCCCCTTAACGCCGACTGTTGCTGATTTGCATCAAACCCCTTCCATTCCGACTGCAGGCGAGATAGCATGTGTATTCCCCCCAATGCCGGTTTGTTTACATGCGATGCATACCTCGGAACTTTTTGCATGCACTGGTTTCTTGTAGGACCGGTCGGAGTGGGAGATACATCTGGTTCATGGAAGCGAAATTAAACCTAACCCTACCCCTAACCCTAACCCTACACCTAACCCTGCCACTACACCTAACCCTACCCCTAACCCTAAAGAAACTACTGTCAATGTTAGGGAGTAGGAGAGTGTTTTCTTTCTTGCCGTTGTCAAGATCCATGTATTTGTCAATTACAGTTTAGAAGTTCTAACAACTTTGTGACATGAATGAAATCTACTGTGTTTTATTAATTTTACCATTTTGTAAAGAATTTTACCATAATGCCTGTTGTCGCTAATTTGCATCATACCTAAATTTATATCTATTCCATATGCTATAGACAAATTAACAATCTTAACTTAATTTAGCATCAGCTTGGAGCCAGAAACACACATAATATTTTGTTTATATAATTGTGAATAAATTCAGGCGTCAAGGGGTTAGACGCACCCTAGCGGCAGCAAATTTCATTTGTAGCCAGGGGGGTCTAGGCACTCTCCGTTGACTTGCGAGCTGGAAAAACCAAACTCTAGTCAGGCCAATCACATTGTGTAGAGAGTCTTCTGGAAGACTTGGAGTTAAGCTTTTCTTTGAGAAAAAACCCAAGAACGGGACTGAAATCATTCTTGAAAAAGGAAGATGTGTTCGGCGTTTTGCCGACTGGATACGGCCAAAGTTGAATTTATAAGTTTATGAGTTTATAAGTTATAAGGTAACTGCTAATACACTGCACATATTTATATTAATTTATATTACTCTAAACCACCTTCTGTAAACCAACTGTACACTACTGTCTACACTGCACTATATTTCTTGTCCTGTCTATACTTTGTATATCACATTGCACTTTTCTGCTCTTTTTGCACTTCTGGTTGGACGCAAACTGCATTTCATTGTCTTTGTACTTGTACTCTGCACAATGACAATAAAGTTGAGTCTAATCTAATCTAAAAATAGTCACAAAATGAGCTAATTGAGTGTTTTTGAAAACAAAGGCCTATAGAAAATGTCATAGAGAGCTAAATGTTGTTGCGTTGGTATGCCAACCAGCTTCAAACTTTAGCAGTTCTTTTGTTAGAAAAATGACCATATTTGCCTTCTCTGACAAAATACGACACCTCTCCTGACTTATGGTATGTCCTGCACAGGAGAAAACTCTCTCAGATGGTGTCAAAGAGGCCTGTACACACAGGTAGGAGTTTGAAAGGGCAGACAATTTGGGGAGGCTGTTCTGCTTCCCCCACCACCAGGCTACAGGGTCTTGTCCTGAACGATAGACTAGCAGAGCAAGTGTAATACGTTTACTAGGGATCACGTGTACAGTGAATGGTTAATATGCTTTTACGTCCGTTTTGATGAGCAGGAACATTTACGGTAGCTAGCTAACGGTAGACTACAGAGAAAGTGTGATATTTTTATGTCCGTTTCGGAGCGTGTACAAAAAGCTGTCTATCAGCAGGAATTGTAGAGTGCATATCTGAGAATAGCTCGGACACGCGCTTCACAACGCGAGCGGGCAAGTGCGCCACGCGGCAGAAAAGGGAGAAATAAAAAAAGAGTCTGCCGCTGTCCAGCGGGACAGACGGAAAATATTTAAGTCGGAACCGAAATTTGCGTTTGAATACTACCGTTTGCGTAGGAACCTGTTACATAGTGGAACCAGGTTTCGGTACCCAACCCTAATGCAGACTGAAATTTATTTTCTTCTTC
>NC_053121.1:9593200-9668200 GCF_010015445.1 Perca fluviatilis | reverse complement strand
ATTGTGGGATACAGTAGGTGAGAGAGACTGGGGTACTGGAGATTTTCTCTGAATCAGTACGATATCCAGATATTTTTGGCATATTGCAGATTTTGCTTTTGTTTGCATACTGCATGCTAAATCAGTACGCACTGCTAAAAATTATGAAAAATCTCAAAGTGCAGAAGAAATAGTAATGTCTCTCACCCCAGTTTCTAATAAATATATCCTGATATTTATAATGCTTTTCTTTTGTTGCGGTGTGTTTTTCTGTATTTCAGTGCTTTGTCCTGATCATGACTTCAGGCCAGATGTGGAACCACATTAGAGGACCACCTTATGCGCACAAGAACCCCAGCACTGGACAAGTTGTAAGACCGAAACACACCTTTTACCCTATATCCTCATTTACAATCTATATGAACTACCAGAATACTATTTAACTTTCTGTGTATTTTTTAGAGTTACATCCATGGCAGCAGTCAGGCCCAGTTTGTGGCTGAGACACACATCGTCCTACTCTTCAGTATCCTTCAGGTGTATGCATACTCACTTTTACAGTAAGCACCAGTGTTGGGCAAGTTACTTTTAAAAAGTCATTAGTTACAGTTACTAGTTACTTCTTCCAAAAAGTAATTAAATTAGTTATTCAGTTACAAATTATGAAAGTAACTAGTTACTTCAGAATGTAACTATTGTGTTACTTTAAAGTCAATTTTTAAATGCTCAAATGTGACCCCATCTCCACCCCTCTTTAATGGAACTTAAAATACATGTGCATGTTCAATTATTTATGATAAATCTGAATATTATAATGATATGGACACTAGGGCTGTGACGATAACCGCATCACTGCAATACCGGCGGTGACGTGCCACTACCGCGGTCATGACGTCATCACCGCATTATTTTTTTTTTTTTACCTTTAGCTCACGTAACTTACAGGAGAACAGATATTGTGTGATATGACATATAATGAAAGCAATAATCATTGTGTAGTTACCCTCATCGACTGTCTTCTATCCTACATTCAAGAGTTTATGGAGAGAGAAAAAAACGCGAGTTGCCCGTAACTTCAGCTTTGCACATGAGGATGGACAGTCCATTGAGCTGAGGTGGACGTGGACACATTAAAGTGATGGTTCGGAGTAATTTCACCCTAGGGTCCTTTGCACCATGACCTCGAGCCAAACACCCCCCCAGAAGCTTTTTTCACCTGGGTCTAACATTGGGAGAGTTAGCGTAGAGTAGCGTTAGCCGCTGAATAGCTTAGCGCAGAGGCTAATGGATCCGAAGTGTCTCTTAACATTACCCCACTAATAATGCCCGAAATGATACCAAAGGTCTACACTAGTATATATAGGTTATGCACTCATAAAACCGATGGATTGTAAAGTTTGTAAGTTACACCAGAAGGTTATGTAAATAACACTTGCCTGATGGCTTCTGCTCTCTGCTGTTGTTGTTGCTGCTGTAAAGACGAGTGCTTAGGGACATCTACAAATTACAACACCGAAAGAGATGCAACAAAAAATATTTTTAATTTAACTTATTTTTTTAAAGTAAGTGCTGTAGTATAACTAGCAGGAGACAAGTAATAATTGAGGTAAGTTTGGAGACATTACCTTATTTAATCATTAAATTAATAAATATTTTTGTTGCATCTCTTTTCGGTGTTGTAATTTGTAAGCCCTAAGCTACTTTTACTGGCGGTAGTAACAGCAGCAGCGGCAGAGAAGCAGAAGCCAGCAGGCAAGTGTTATTTACATAAACTTCTGGTGTACTTACAAATCGTTTTTATGAGTGCACAACCTATTTGTACTACTGTAGACGTTTGGTATCATTTCTGGGTAATGTTAAAAGACACACCGATCCATTAGCCTCGGTAAGCTATTCAGCTGATAACGCTGCACGCTAACGCCCCCCCAATGGTGGCAAAGAAGCTTCTGAAGATGTTTGTTTCGAGGTCATGTTTAAAACGCTTAGTAAATTACCATCACCTTAACATTAACGCTGCGGTGTTTACCATTGCACATTAGCCTAGCAGCTAGCGAGGTTTCCTTCTGCTTATAGCTTAATCCTGACAAAACTGAACGGTTGAATCTCAGCCTGCATGCATGTTTTGTAGCCTAAACAGAGCAGCTTATATTGGTTATCTTAGACAGAGCACTCTGTCTGCTCAGCTGCTAAGACCGCTGTGCGGAGCGTCTTTCCTTGGCATTGTCGGCAAACCTATTTTTTTTCTTTTTACTTTATTGACAATAGAGCTTTCTGAACTGTCTGTGGAATAGATCAACGGAAATGAGAGAAAGCAGAGTGGCCATAAATGACAGCAAAACACAGTAAAGACTCTCACATTGAACTGAAATGGAAACCCTACGCTACGCACGGAGTGCCCGGTGGGCTGGTGGATGTCCTGCATAGGACAGATCATGCCTTCGCAGCAAAAGGTTTAGATTATTTCCCCCTCAAAATAGGTAATTGAGCACTGTAGTGGTTATGACCATATCAGTGACTATGTAACTACATGGAAACGGGATAAACGATGTCTGTGGCTTGCACAGTAATAGCGTTACTGAAGCTTAGCTGTTGCATCGCGCTGTCTCCTGGGAATTCAGTTGTAGCAGAAAAAGGTAAACTGTAGTGTGCAGATTGGAGCGTAGTGTGTGAAGAGTGAAAAGTGGAGTTGTTTATAAGGGAAGAAGCTTGGAGTATGAAGAATATAGCAGATATAACTACAACACGCGGAAGAGCCTTTTGAGTTTGATGGTCGTCCTTATTTATTCGAACCCGAGTATACAGACGAAGAACTAGCACAACTCACAAGAGTTGGAAAGAACGAGACTGACAGACAGAGGGGAAACAGGCAGATGAACTTGCTGCTCCAAGCACAAGCTAAAGCTAGCCTTCAGTAACTGGGAGACATAGCCACACCACCGGGCGCTCCGTGGATTTTTATTGGGATGATTATCACAGATGCCTGGCTGAATACACTCACCGGACGGCAGCTAGCAGCTAACGGCTAACAGCTATCTGGCTGTACACACTCACCGGAGGGCAGCTAGCAGCTAACAGCTACTACCGCACTACTGTTTTTTTTTTTTTAGGGGGGAATACACTTCAAGACGTGACATGACCTGTCCTGTATGTAGATATTCTGTTTATATAGTGGATCGATACAACCGGCCACAACTGGGCAAAATTAAATTATGCTGTTAAGTACTATACCAAAAATAAATAACAAATATATCCACTCTTTGTAGTGCAAATAACGTAAGTGGCCTGATGTTTATTCTTACTTATTACTTACAGGGGTGTACCGTCCCTGGCTGAATAATGGTCTGGCTCTTTGTTTACTGATGATTCAGAAAGCTTTATTGTCACTTTGTAACATTCCTTACTTGAATATCTTGAACCACCGTAAGAGCTGAGAAAAACAAAGAACACAACACCTTTACTTTACATACAGTACATCATGAAGTCTCTCATTTTAACCTTTTTCCCTTTAACTTATTGACGATCTACACTTGAGTGTTTTATGCTGTATGTATTTAACTTCCAGTATCTATTAACTCTATCAGCAGACATCAACATAAGTTATAATGAAACATCAAATTAATATGTAAAATGCTGCTTCTTTTACACATTCTTTTACATCCACTTCACTGTAGTATCACTCAAATAATACCGTTTCATGTATGACACAACAGGCAAATATACCAGGCAACGCCAATTATGGGCCAATATGGCAATCTGTTAATGTTAGCTTAACTTGCTAGCTTGTACTCCCCAATCTCTGCAAAACCATAAAACGGCACACCACAAAGTAACCCAAGTTATAAACAGTTGTTAAAGAAATGAAATGTAAACTAACATACCTTGTGCCTCTAACAGCCAGGTGCTAAAACAATATAACTTTTTGCCGTTTGCCTTCGTTCGACCGTTTTTTTTCTTCTCGTTTGTGGCAGAATATTTACTTTTTTCAAAATAAAAAGCATTAGCGTCAAGAAATAACTTGACTAAAGAAACAATATTTGGGTCATTTACACTCCCACCAAATTATGAATGCTTTACAGAACAATATTGGATGTAAAGACGAATAATTTACCAATTTGAATTCTCATTAAAGACAGAAGCGCCAACATTGTCTCATATCATATGTCCATTTATGAGTCTATGATTTCAACTCTTTGTATATAAAAAGGATATGGTAGTTCAGTCTTCAAACTGACTCTAGGAGCAGGATCAGCTTCTGAACTGGGCGTTCCATGATGGATGGCCTGCCAGAACGTTGTCCCTCCTTTCCCATCTTCCGTTCACCAAGATGAATCTTTACCCTTCTCACAAGTCCATCTTTATCAGTAGTTGTTTGTACAACTTTAGCCAGTCTCCACTCATTCCTTGGTAGATCATCTACCTTTTCTATCACAATGTCACCGACTTTTAGGTTCCTCCTTGGAGTGTGCCAGCGTTGTCTGGTGGCGATATTAGAGAGGTACTCCCTCTTCCAACGTGACGCCATCTCTTACGAGCGTACATGTCCTCTTTGATGAAGTTGCCAGGAGGTGGTAATGCAACAACAGACTTCATAGTGAGCAGGTGATTGGGCGTTAGTGGTTCAGGGCTGTCCGGATCAGTTAGGTTGTCGACTGTGAGCGGCCTACTGTTCACAATGGCCATTGCCTCATAGAAGAATGTCCGAAGAGAGGCATCATCCAGCCTACCAGAGGAGAGTGAGAGAGTGGAACGAAGCACGTTCCTCACTGTTCTGATTTGCCTTTCCCATACTCCTCCTGCATGGCTTGAGTGGGGAGCATTCAAGATGAAGTTGCACTGCCTTTGAGCCAAGAATGTGGTAAGAAGATTTCCATCCAGTTGCTTGAGAGCCTCCTTCAGTTCGTTTTTGGCTCCCACGAAATTAGTTCCCTGGTCACAACGTATTTGGCGTACAGCTCCTTTTACAGCAATAAAACGCGAAGTCTGTTGATGAAAGCATCCGTTGACATGTCATTCAACATTTCAATGTGGACAGCTCGACATGAAAGGCATGTAAAAGGAGTCCGCATACCGCTGTGCTCCTTGCGTCCCTGTTTGGTGAGAAACGGACCAAAACAGTCCATACCGCAGTAGGTAAATGGGGGTGATGGATCTACGCGTTCTGTTGGCAGGTCTGCCATTCTCTGTTCTTCAGTCGGTCTCCTGAATTTGCGACATTTGACACATTGATGCACATATGCAGTAACAGCTCTGTTGATTCCTGGAATCCAAAATCCATTTGATCTTATCTCATTTATGGTGAAACGCTTTCCTTGGTGTCTGATCTGCTCATGGTAATGAGCCATTATCATGATGGTGATATGATGATCCTTGGGGATTATCACTGGGTGTTTCTGCAATGCAGGGAGAGATGCATTTTTCAACCTTCCTCCCACCTTGAGGAGTCCATCTTTTATCACTAGGGACGTATCTCCATTGCTCTGGAGTTGTGCTGTGACGTACCTTTTGTATTCTGTTTGACACAAACGTGTGAAAGCGACGTGCTTCGTTATTGATGTATCCTAAGACTACCTTGGAGTCAGTCCAGAAGTACTCGTCAATGTCTGTGAGACCAAGCTCCTCCTTCAGTGTTGCTCACCACAACTGAAACAACGGCCGCTGTCAACTCTAATCTGGGGATAGTTGTGACTTTCAGAGGAGCCACTCTGGACTTTGCCATTAGCAGAGTACAATGAACATTTCCATTTTCACTTAGATGACTCAAATAGGAACATTGGCCATATCCGTGTGTGCTTGCGTCAGAGAAGTGGTGAAGCTCTCTTCTCAAGACGAGTCCAAAGTCTGGTGGCACATAGCAACGAGGTATGTTGATTTTTCCAAATTTGCAAGATCGCTTTTCCAGCTCTCCCACGCTGGTTGTAGATCATCACGGAGGGGTTCATCCCAACTCGTGCCATGCTTGCACATTTCTTGAAGAATCTTTTTCCCAATGAGCAGGAAGAGAGCAATGAGGCCCAGCGGGTCATAAACAGAGGCCACCATGGATAGTATGCCTCGTCGTGTTGCTGGCTGATCTTTCAGGGATATACGAAATCTAAAGGTGTCAGATTCAATGTGCCAATGGATCCCTAAGGCTCTTTCCAATGTAGAATCGTCGAAGGCGAGGTCGAGAGCCTTTACCTCAGTGGCACGCTCGGATGGAGGTATACTCTCTAGCACCGATTTGTTGTTACACACAAACTTGTGCAATCTCAGACCCCCCATAGCACAGAGTTTCTGAGCTTCCTTTGCAAGCTGAATAGCTTCATCCGTAGTTGCTGTACTCGTAACACCGTCATCAACATAAAAATCCCTCATGATGAACTGTGAGCCAAGGGGAAACAAGCTCTCATTCTCCTTGGCTAAGCGTTTCAACCCATAATTGGCGCATCCAGGTGATGATGCAGCGCCGAAAAGATGTACCTTCATGCGAAATTCTTGGGGCTCAGAGCTGAGATTTCCATCCTTCCACCAGAGGAAACGTAGATAGTCTCTGTCAGGCGCCTGCACATGGAACTGGTGAAACATCTTCTCTATGTCGCACAACAGAGCAGTGTTGTGCTGCCTGAATCTCATGAGAACACCAGTCAGATTATTAATTAGGTCTGGGCCTGTCAGCAAGTGGTCGTTTAAGCTAGTTCCCTTGTGCTTAGCAGAGCAATCAAAAACAACACGGAGCTTTCCTGGTTTTTTGGAGTGGTAGACTCCATGGTGGGGTATGTACCATTTTTCTCCTTCCTTTCCTTTATCGTGAATCTCCTCAGCATCACCCTTTTCAATGATTTAATTCATGAACTTCACGTAGTGTTCCTTGTAGGTATCATCCTTCAGTAACCTTCTCTTAAGATGATTGAGCCTAACAATGGCTAGTTGCTTATTGTCAGGGAGGTAAAGTCTCTCCTTAAAGGGGAGCGGCATTTCGTAATGGCCATGAGTGTTCTTGTAAATACTGTCCTCCAATATATTCAGGAAGAGAATATCATCCTGAGAAACAGTCTTTCCATCCTCCCTGGCATCCTTAAAGTCAGACTCGAGAACCTTAATAGCATCAGATTGAGTCACTAGTGGAAGCTCTTTGACAGCAACTCTGTGGCAAATGTTTGTGCTGCTGGGTGAGTCAGGATGAGGTGGTGCGGATCCCACAATACTCCACCCCAGATCTGTGCGGACTGCATAGGGCTCATTATCTCCTCCCAAGATTACCTGCCGTGGTGCCAGTGCCCTTGAGCAGTTGTATCCTATCAAAAGACCAATCTCACACTCTAGCTGTGGTGGAATTTCATCTGCTATTTTGTTGAGATGATTCCAGTGCCTTGCTGTATGACAGGTAGGAATGTGTTTTCGATTCACTGGTATGCAATCTTTGCTGTAAGCCAGGGGCAGATCAATGAGAGTTGTTGAGGTGTAACCACGTATTCTGAGACCTGAGACCCTTTCACTGCGTACTAGTTCGTCCCTTCCAGTCATGGTTGTTAACTTTAGCTTTACAGGATGAGTCTATGCTTGAAGGATCCTGCTGACATCTTTGTCGATGAAGACTGAATCGTTCTGGGTGTCGAGCAGGGCGTAAACAAGCCTTTCTGTGGCTGGATTGCTGGTGGAGGAAACCCATACTGGCACTATCATAGAGGTGTTAGAAGATGGGTCCTCCGTATCCACATTAAGTGACAGTGTGGTAGCCGCTTCATCTGTGGTACCATGATTTGAGTCGGACACTGGTGTGGCTTTAGTGTAACTGTCGTCATGGAGACAGGTCGGGTGTCTGCCCTTGCAGGTGTCACATGAGTGGCACGGCAGTCCTTTGCATTATGGCCTGGCTTGAGGCAACCATAACACAGTTTCCTCTCCTTCACATATTTCCGTCTTTCATCTAGAGACTTCTCTTTGAACTCAGGACAGCCGTACAGGCAGTGTTTGCTGTCTTGACAGAACATACATGGTGGTTTTTACCTGTCTTTGAGTGCAATTGGGTTTCAACATTTGCAACTGTCTGTGTATGCAGCACACTGGATTTAGTCCTTTTTTCTTTAGGATACCGCCTTTCTGTAGGTGACTCTGAGGAGCGAAGGGCCTGAAAGGAAGTTATTGGATTACATGCAATTTCTGCTTCCATTAACATGAAGGTAACAAAATCCTGGAAGCCTGGAAATTCCAGATTGTCTTTCATAACTTGAGTGACATGGCGGTTCCATCGTGCAGCCGCCCAGTCTGGTAACTTTTGTATCAGTTTCTGATTTTCTTCAGTCATTCAAAATGTCAAGGCCTTTGACATGAGGTATGGCTTCTTGGCATGCATGTAAGAAATCAGTGAATGCCCTTAATTCCTCAGCATCTTTGGACTGGATCTTTAGCCAGTTTGCCAGTCTTTCTCTGAATGCTCGCTGTATAATGAATGGCTGACCGTATCTATGGTTGAGACGGTTCCACGCATCTTTGTAAGCCTCATCATCACTCCTGTAAAAGATGCCATCAAGTGTCTTTCGAGCTGGGCCTCCGATGTATTTTCTCAAATAATGTAACTTATCTGCTGAGGAGATGTTCTTTCTGTCTATGAGTGATATGAATGAAGCCTTCCACTCGATGAACTGAATCGGGTCACCAGTAAATACAGAAGGTTCAGGCATTGGAAGTCTGTTTAGGGCTATTGTGTCTTGCACAGCTTGAGCAAGATATGAAACATCGGTCTGTGGAGGCAATACTGCTGTGGGAATATTAGTGGGCTGCAGGATGACAGCCTGCGAAACGGTTTGCTGGGGAGACACAGGTTGCTGGATAATGGCTGACTTTACAGGTTGCTGGATAACGGGTTGCGTTACAGGTTGCTGGATGACTGCTGACGTTACAGGTTGCTGGGGAGACACATGTCGAGACCCTCGAGTGTTGTGATCAGGGGAGCACACACTAGACTCCAGCATTACTTCCTGATTGTACGCTTCCAATCTAGCTCGTGCAGCCTTAACATCCTTTTCTGCCTTTAGCCTCTCCAGTTCACGCTTCTGAAGTTCAAGTTCCTTCTTCTGCTGTTCTTCTAGGAGCTGAATCCTTTCCTTCTGTTTTTCCTCTTGCAATACCACTTCATACTCTGCCTCTTTTGCCGCTAACTCTGCTGCAGCATCTGCCCTTTTTGCTGCTACAATGGAGCTCATGGAGGGTTGGCTTGATTTACAGCTTGAGTGTTTACTTGAGGGTGAGGCTGTAGAACCATAGATGGAGCGGGCATAGTCTCTTTTAAGCAGCTCACAAAGGTGTTGTTTTACAGTTTCACCGTCAAAATCACCATCTATGCCTGCTATCCTTTCATAGGCAATTTTAACAATGTCCTTTGTCACTGCCTCACAGGCATCAATGCGACGTCTTGTTTCACCGGATGGGACAAGGTGAGCTCTGATTTCCACATAGATGTTAATAACATTGTCCTTACCTTTCTCTAAGGTGTCGAATAGAGCTGCAATTTCACTCTCAGGTAAGTCAGACTTTAGCTGCTCTCTGGCCTTGCGTGCTTGGGTTTTCCACTGTTCATAAAGATGAGTGAGCCTTTTCTCTTTTTTGTGAGCCTCCTCTCTCTGAAATGCAAGCATCTTCTCTGTGTTATTCCGTGGACGACCAGAGCGGCGAAGTTCCTCCTCTTCGCTGACCTGACAGGTTTCCGTTGCCTGGTCTGAGTCCATGCTGTCTAGTGGTAGGTTTCCAGATGTTTCCATTTTGTGAGTGAGTGTCACGACCTTAGACCATCACATCAAGTCCCGTTGCAGTAATCATTCATTTCCATCAGGAGCATATTAGGACTGATGAGGTAAGCTCTTACTGTAGCGTCTGCGGCTGAATAATGGTCTGGCTCTTTGTTTACTGGTGATTCAGACAGCTTTATTGTCACTTTGTAACATTCCTTACTTGAATATCTTGAACCACCGTAAGAGCTGAGAAAAACAAAGAACACAACACCTTTTACTTTACATACAGTACATCATGAAGTGTCTCATTTTAACCTTTTTCCCTTTAACTTATTGACGATCTACACTTGAGTGTTTTATGCTATATGTATTTAACTTCCAGTATCTATTAACTCTATCAGCAGACATCAACATAAGTTATAATGAAACATCAAATTAATATGTAAAATGCTGCTTCTTTTACACATTCTTTTACATCCACTTCACTGTAGTATCACTCAAATAATACAGTTTCATGTATGACACAACAGGCAAATCTCTGCAAAACCATAAAACGGCACACCACAAAGTAACCCAAGTTATAAACAGTTGTTAAAGAAATGAAATGTAAACTAACATACCTTGTGCCTCTAACAGCCAGGTGCTAAAACAATATAACTTTTTGCCGTTTGCCTTCGTTCGACCGCTTTTTTCTTCTCGTTTGTGGCAGAATATTTACTTCCGGATTCTGAGTTTTTCCAAATAAATGCATTAGCGTCAGGAAATAACTTGACTAAAGAAACAATATTTTGGTCATTTACAAAGGGAGACAAAGTGTCAACTCAACCTCAGCCAGTTGTCATCATTTATGCGCCTGCGTCGTGCACTGCCCACAAACAAAGGAAGAACGGTTAAAAAAAAGTATTTGCCTCTCGGCTCAGACTCAGAGATCTAGTTGGTCTAGCTTCAAATAGGGTAACGCGCCGCATTTTTTGGCAGTAACGGCGTTATTAAGATGGGAAGAGTAATTAATTAGGTTACTTGTTACTGAAAAAAAGTAACGCCGTTATTTATAACGCCGTTATTCCCATCACTGGTAAGATTAGACCAACAATACATATCTACACTATTAACTGATGTAAATTGCACAGATGAAAACCAAGCCCATGCAAAACTAATTCTTAGACCTTAGTCCACAAATACACAAGAGTTTTTATAAACAGGGTTTTCCCCTCCTTCGTTCTCAAAACAAATCCCGTGCACGCAAGCACTACTAAAGAGATCTAATATACTGTATTCAGGTTCATATTTTTATTTTGTGTTTCTACTAGAACATGTTTACATGCTTTAATGTTAAAAACTTTATTTTTCCCATACTGCTCATGGCTGCTGCGCCTTTATTTACCATCTGTCTTAGACGCTCTGTTGGAGTGCCTGTCTCTCAGGTTTTTTCCTGGCTCAGAATGGGCCTTTGGGGCCCATACGAAGCAGGAGGTCTGGGTGTCCTCCCCCAGGAAATTTCTGATACATTTGTATGTATGATTTTCCTTTGGCGCTGGCTAAAAACTTATTTGGGGGGCACCAAAACTTTCTTTATGCAGGAAAAAACCTGAATAAAGGCTTCTAAACCAAAAACTACACAATGGGACATGTTCCAGCATGTGATCCAAAATTGGAGAGAAAACAAGATCTGCAACCAATATTACAGGCTTTTCTGACTTTAGCTTGTAGCTACATGTGGCAGTGTATATAATGTGAACGGTGCGGTAGCTTGCCTACCTGGAGTGTGTGTGTATATGTATATGTGTATGTATACATACAGTGCCTTGCGAAAGTATTCGGCCCCCTTGAACGTTTCGACCTTTTGCCACATTTCAGGCCTCAAACATAAAGATATAAAACTGTAATTTTTTGTGAAGAATCAACAAGTGGGTCCCAATTATGAAGTGGAACGAAATTCATTGGTTATTTCAAACTTTTTTAACAAATAAAAAACTGAAAAAGTGGGCGTGCAAAATTATTCAGCCCCTTTACTTTCAGTGCAGCAAACTCTCTCCAGAAGTTCAGTGAGGATCTCTGAATGATCCAATGTTGACCTAAATGACTAATGATGATAAATAGAATCCAGCTGTGTGTAATCAAGTCTCCGTATAAATGCACCTGCTCTGTGATAGTCTCAGAGGTCTGTGTAAAGCGCAGAGAGCATCATGAAGAACAAGGAACACACCAGGCAGGTCCGAGATACTGTTGTGGAGAGTTTAAAGCCGGTTGGATACAAAAAGATTTCCCAAGCTTTAAACATCCCAAGGAGCACTGTGCAAGCGATAATATTGAAATGGAAGGAGTGTCAGACCACTGCAAATCTGAAGACCCGGCCATCCCTCTAAACTTTCAGCTCATACAATGAGAAGACTGATCAGAGATGCAGCCAAGAGGCCCATGATCACTCTGGATGAACTGCAGAGATCTACAGCTGAGGTGGGAGACTCTGTCCATAGGACAACAATCAGTCGTATACTGCACAAATCTGGCCTTTATGGAAGAGTGGCAAGAACAAGCCTTATTTTTTTAAAGATATCCATAAAAAGTGTCGTTTAAAGATTTGCCAAACGCCACCTGGGAGACACACCAAACATGTGGAAGAAGGTGCTGTGGTCAGATGAAACCAAAATCGAACGTTTGGCAACAATGCAAAACGTTATGTTTGGCGTAAAAGCAACACAGCTCATCACCCTGAACACACCATCCCCACTGTCAAACATGGTGGTGGCAGCATCATGGTTTGGGCCTGCTTTTCTTCAGCAGGGACAGGGAAGATGGTTAAAATTGATGGGAAGATGGATGGAGCCAAATACAGGACCATTCTGGAAGAAAACCTGATGGAGTCTGCAAAAGACCTGAGACTGGGACGGAGATTTGTCTTCCAACAAGACAATGATCCAAAACATAAAGCAAAATCTACAATGGAATGGTTCACAAATAAACATATCCAGGTGTTAGAATGGCCAAGTCAAAGTCCAGACCTGAATCCAATCGAGAATCTGTGGAAAGAACTGAAAACTGCTGTTCACAAACGCTCTCCATCCAACCTCACTGAGCTCGAGCTGTTTTGCAAGGAGGAATGGGCAAAATGTCAGTCTCCGATGTGCAAAACTGATAGAGACATACCCCAAGCGACTTACAGCTGTAATCGCGCAGCAAAAGGTGGCGCTACAAAGTATTAACTTAAGGGGGCTGATATTTTGGTATTCGCCCAATATTTCCGTTTTTTATTTGTTTAAAAGGTTTGAAATATCCAATAAATTTCGTTCCACTTCATGATTGTGTCCCACTTGTTGTTGATTCTTCACAAAAAATTACAGTTTTATATCTTTATGTTTGAGGCCTGAAATGTGGCAAAAGGTCGAAAAGTTCAAGGGGGCCGAATACTTTCGCAAGGCACTGTACATACATACATACATACACACACACACACACACACACACACACACACACACACACACACACATACACAAGTGAATTTAGTAATTAAATAGCGGATGAACAATGTATAACCCCGGATTTCCACTGGATGCGCAACGGCTGTGTAATGGCTCTGACGGCGTCAGGAGTCATTAGATTTCCATTAAAGTCAATGTGTGTATTTCCACTGACTGCAGAACAGCTGCGTTCCGACTGCATCCCAGCTCCGGCGATCCGCAGCCCTCCGGAGCAGATAGGTAGAGCTTCTATTTTTGCTGGACGCCGGAGAGCTCCGCAGCAATTCAGCACACAGCAGATGGCTCGGGACAGGAAGTCGAGCACAGAAGCAAAATAAAACATCGGTTAATTTTCAAAATAAAATACACCGTGCTCACGGCGGATCATATTTCCCTGCACTACACCTTGAAAACACAGCACAGATTTGTTTCCCCTCTACTCCTCTGGATGGAAACTGTTTTCGCTATTCGCGAGAACTTGTGGGTCCTCGTGACTACAGCGGTCAGTCATGGCCGCAGCCGTGCTGCAACAAATCCGGACCTAGTGGGTATTGACGGACGCGCGGAGCACGCAGCAGACACGCAGCGGAGCCAGTCCGCAGCCGTTATGCATCCAGTGGAAATCCGGAGTCACACTTCTGAGATCTGTGTGATCTAGGTTCAGAAGACTAAGCTGACCTCAGGTCAGTGGTGTAGCCTATGTAAATGTTGGGGCATGACAAAGACTAGGAGTTGAGTTGACGTCAACTTTTAGCTTTGAGATACACCCGTTTTCAGCAGCAGCTTCAAATTGTGAGATTTGCAGAGGAAAGAGGTGTCAATGGGATTTTGAGGTTCTAGGTTTGTCCTATTTACCCTCCAAACTGTCGTTTTAAACTATGACAAGGTAAAATCGGTTTTGCATTATATTGCCCCTTTAAACTGCCGTTAGTGTCCTTAGCAACCGGCGCTGGAGTTAAGTGCAGTCCGGGTCTTGCTTTGCCAGACCTTCCTCCACAGCGCTGCAGAGGAGGGTCTGGCTGTCCACACAGCATTCCGGGATGGGGGAAAAATGTGCTTTGGTTTATTGGCATTTCTTTAAACCAATCGCAATCGTCATGAGCAGCACTAAGTGCTGGACAAAGCCACGGTGCCGCTGCAAAATAGCCTTGGGAAGGAACTTGTACATTCAAAAGTTGTTTAAGTCGTGCAACAGAAAACTCAGATTGGACAGATAATCTAGCTAGCTGTCTCAATTTACCCTGCACAGAGATCTGAGGAGCAGTGAACCATAGTCCTCATAAATCAACCAGAGTTTAAAATTCCAACACAAAGAAAGTGGAAGGTAACGGATATCTGGAGCAATCCCAGAGTGAACATCAAGTGTTTTTTAGGTGGCTAAAATAAGTTTTGCTGGAGCCCCTGTCCATGGCAGTACATAGCTTAAGTTCTGTGTATGTATCTGCAAGAATGTACTCTATATGCATGAGAGTATGCATGGATGTGCAAGTGCTTAGTAACTATGTATGTGAAAGTAAAGAATTAAATTTTGGCCTAGGCGGCTTCTTATATCCAAGCCTGGACTCCCGTCTGCTGCTTCAAACTGGGAGCGTGCCGACTGCCATCTACTGTAGGTAATACACTGACTATGGATAAGTATCTTCTACAACCCCACTTCAAAATATCTAAACTATTATTCTAAAGTGGCACCTGGTGGGTTGTAGCCATCGTTGGGAGGGTTACTATGAACATGTATTACGACTAATTACCTGTTAAAAAATGTAGCCAGTAACTTTCCGTTACTTTTGGATTACCTCAAAAGCAAATATGGGCATAACTTGCACTGTACTGTTGCCCTTTTATGCTTTCAATACAAAAATAATAATCTCTCCATTTTCATAAAATAATTTATGTAATTATGCAAATCAGTAATTTCTAGGGGTGTTACGAGACACTCGCTCACGAGACAAGACGAGACACGAGATTGGGGTCACGAGAGCGAGACGCGATTTTAACACTAATTTAAAGAAAACTTCAGTTAAGAAATATGACTGGGAAAAATAGTCTTTACTCAGAGAACCAAGGTTACAAGCTAGGGGTGTGACGAGACGCTTACTCCACGAGACGAAACACATCACGAGATTGGGTTCAGAAGCGAGGACGAGATTTCTCGTCGAGGTGAAAAGGTTGTCGTCGAGGCGATGTGATGTCAGCGTGATGGAGCGTGGAATTACTATTGAAAATCCCCTGCCACTTTTAAATCATTTGTGTGGCAACATTTTGGTTTTTCCGCGGAAATAATAAACGGCGAAAGAGTGACAGACAAGACTAACACAATATGTAAACATTGTAAGAAAAAAATGCCGTATACCGCGGCTAACACGAGCACTATGCAAAAACACTTACAGCACCACCACAGCTCTCTACTAACTACTGCACCCACGACTCGCGGGTGCAGTAGTTAGTAGTACGGCATTTCTTTCTTACAATGTTTACATATTGTGTTCGTCTTGTCTGTCACTCTTTTCACCTCGACGAGAAATCTCGTCACGCGAGATCTCGTAAAACGAGATCTCGTCACACCCTTAGTAATTTCATTACATCTTTTTTTTCTATCACTTTCAACGAGCTATGGTTGTATTCCTTCCTAAGCGTTGTAGCTGTTGAATTGTAGTGGTTTGAGTAGAGTAATGCCATGCATTACATGCAGTTGTTGTCTAAACCTTGACCTTACTGTCAGATGCTGCTGTTACCATGGGAATGGTGCTGCTCTGTGAGGCCGCTACCTCTGACATGGACATTGGAAAGAGGAAAAGTACGTGTGTACACACACACACACACACACACACATACACATACACACACAGGTTATTTATTTTCCTTGGCTTTTTTTCTGTACACTCCAGATATTTTTTTAAAGTTGTACAAATGTTTACTGCGAGTGCATTAGTAATTTAAGCCTATGTGCGTGCAGTATGATGGTCAGCGCCGCAGTGCACAAGCTACAGCGGAAAGAGTATAGGAGAACTGAAAGAGCACACATGTAAAGCAGGGCTCCAGACTAATTGTTTTTACTAGTAGCACTTTAGCCCCTAACTAAAAAAATGTAGGGGCACAGGCAGAAAATGTAAGGGCGCACACCTTAAATCGATCTGCAATGCAATTTGTTTTTTACATTTTCCCCGATTTAACTGTCTGGTAAATGCTTTGGTAATAAATAGAGAAACTACAATCTTGTCTTATTTATTTCAGTCACATTTTAATTGATTGGTGCTTAACAAATGCACATTCAGAAATGTAAAAGTATTATTACTGTAGCCTACTGTATTATTTCCTCTGCCTCATACAGGCGTTCGCCTCCTCTCTATCTTTTGTTAACACTAAAATAGCAATCATATCTAAGGTGATTAAACTTCCATGAAAAGTATCTAACACCCAGTGTGGGAAAGATGAGGTGATGAAGGAGCCAGAGAGAGGAGCTCACAACACTCACACAAGCGCTATTTGTTTTTACGAGCTAAATGGTTATATATTTAGCAGCCTATATGTATTTTATGTATTTTCTCTCTTGCACAAGTGAGGGAGTGGTACCACAGCGTGTAGCAAATCAGAGCTGACAGTAGCATAGATGTAAAAATGGAACTAAATCGGGGAATGCACAGCCAATTAAGTGATATCTCGCAGTTGTGGTGTTGAAATAAAACCCTGTCCTTTTTGTTTGTGATGACTCCACGAAAGTGAGACACAAGTGTAGATCAAAGCGTTATGCAGTTGACTAATCACTCATGGACCCTCCCCCTTTCACCCACATTGGCCAACTCTGGCAGACTTGCTCTCTTCTCTCTTTTAAGAATGAAATGAAATAAAAATAAATAAATGTCATCAAATTTGCAGGTTGCACATCCGCGAGTAGTGGGGGGGGGGAAGTAACTGTAGAACCCTGTAAAGGGAAAGCTGTCGATTTGTAGGAATTTGGTGAAATGTGTAGCCCTTTTTCCTCTCCCTGAACGCTGCACACTCCACACAGAAAAAAAAAAAAAAGAGGCATTCAACGCGACCGTGCATCTGCGTGACCGTCAGACATCGCGTAGATGAGTTTTTTTTTTTTTTTTGAGTGTGCAGCGTTCAGGGCTTCAGCGGGGTCTTCGAGATTAAGTCTAAAATTTCAAAATCGAAATTTTAGGCCTTGAAACGTCTTAAATTCGCCAAAGTATTTCGTGCTGTGTGTTAAATAATTTACAACCTGATCTCACAGAATTCTGTGAAATGAACACGGCCCCTTAACTCAAAATCTGTGGCAGTTTCACGGAAAATGAATTCCGTGATGGGCCCACGGAAGAATTCCGTGAAATGAACACGGCCCCTTAAGTTAAGGAAACGGTCGTGGTTGGGCTTACGTTTCCATGACACACTAGGGTTGGGCGATGTCCCCTAAATTGGCAGTTGACGATGCAGTTGACGATGTTTACAGTAAAACATCGTGATGGACGATGATATCGACGATGATATGTCTCTTTACATAAATATTTTTTTCTACTACTATGGGCCAACAGTTAACATAGAAACAATTACACATACATGTAAATGGTGCCATGCTGGTAGGTTTTACGGGGCCGGTGGTGTGTTACAACGTGACCTACTTTCCACTTAAGTACGGTGCAGTAAAGTCAATCAGATGTCTGTGATCTGCGTAATACCAGCTTTACAGTGGCGCGGCCTTCAACAGAAGCGAGTAATAACCTAATATACCATCATTACTGAGTTTAAACTACATTCGGTTATGTTTGCACTGAATAACGCATTCAATGAACAGAAACACTAACTCTTGCGGCGTACATGAACAGATCGCGCAATATTAGCTCACACATAAAATAGCACCCCTCGAATTAGGCCTACTGTTGCTAACGTACATTCATAAATCCTGCATAACATTGTCCCGTACCTACAGGACCTCAGACTTACTTATTGATGCACGCACAGAGTAGTGTCGACAAACTTAGTCCAATGAGGGAAGAAAGGAAAGTGTGATAGCGTTCCACTTTTAACGCTTTTTTCTCTCTCACTCGAGACCGCTGTGTCCAACGTTACTAGAACGTAGAGCGAGCTACAACTGACAGGGAGAGAGAGAATTTATCACTACAGCCAATCCAGTCTGCTCAAAGCGATGGTCTTTTTCACAAATAGGTTGCACGTAAAGGGGGAAAAAGTAGCTTCCATTTAAGGAGCCCTATGTCTTGTCTTTGTGTCTTTGCTAGTTTAAGACCGACGCACTTGTCAATTTCCCGTCCAGCGCCCGTGACTAGGATTAGTGTGTTTGACAGGGTGGGGGGCTGCGTGGCATCATGATGGTGGCTCTCCATCGTGATGTCGGCCAGCCATCACGATGGACGATGATATCGTCCATCGGCACAACCCTATGACACACGGGACAACAACAGGACGGTTGGGTTTAGGAAAAGAAGAACGGGACGGTTACGGTTGGGTTTAGGAAACATGACACGCGGTCCCCGGTCTCCTGGGTGAAAGTCCTGTGTTTGACCCATCCACCACCCCAACCAACCTCCCTATGCGGATTTTCGGACTTTCATACTACGTCGTCTTCTCGTTGACTTTACATGGGCATTGTTTTCTGTGGCGGCCACATGGAGTTTTCACACATTCCGTGCGGTGTTAACAGTTTGTGATCATTTCACGGAATTCTGTGAGACCAGGCTGATAATTTAAGACCTTTTTTTAATTCCGTGGTGTCTTTCTTTTGCTGGTCCAAATATAATTTTGCTGTATTAGGACTACAAATGACAAAAAATTTATGTTGTGATAAAGGTCTTAAATTTCATTCATAATGGTCTTGAAAAGTCTTAAATTTTACTTGGTGAAACCTGCAGAAACAGGGCTTTGGAAGTGGCGTATTACAAATGTACAAAGCATAGGGGGCGGTGCAAACAGTCACCAATGAAAAAGGGACTCTAAGCGCAATGATACCTCCCATAAGAGTCTACGCTAAATGGTTCATGAGTGATAAAAGATGCTGCTAAAGTACATGGGTGTAGCTACATTTTAGGGGGCGGCTCAATATCAAGTGTAGACCACACCTTGTAAATTTCATGTAAATTGCATGATGTTTGTCATACAAGGCTGACCTCTTGCCAGCAGGTGGCGCTATGACTATGATTCAACATTGGCTTGTGGATGTCCTCAGGCCTTGACCCTTGTTAATCATGAGAAATTACAGGCAGATTGGACAAAGTACATTGGAGTAACAACATCCTAAATGTGTAACTTCGCTACTAGATATAGTAGATGTGGAACAAACGACCCGAAATAAGCTTTAATGTAATGAATAATGCTAAGATTCTTATTTGCACATTTGGATATTATTGTAAGGCATGTGCCCAGGGCGCATTGAGCATGGATGTATAGTTTTTATTGCGTTTTTACATATTTAATGGGATATGGAAAAGAAATTAAAGCTGCAAGAAGTGTTGGACGGGCCCTCGCACCTCTGCCCACATCAGGGTTACTAGCAGACACCGCTTCATACGGCCATGCATTTGCGCAACCATTGGACAAGTATATGGGAGTGGGGCAAACCGTCAGCAATGAAAAAGGAACTCTCTGCTCAGTTCAATGAAACCTCACACAATAGTCTACGTCAAACAGATCATTAGTTTTGGAAGGGGTTTGGCTTAAGCATGAGGGGCGGGGCAAACGTCACCAATCAAAAGGGAACTCTACTGAGTTCAATGATACCTCACACGACACTACCTTAAACAGTTCAAAAGGTATGGAAGGGGCGTGGCCTACGTATTGGAGCATACAACAACTTTCTTGTTCATCGCTAAACACTCAAAATGGCCACCACGCCCACACCTTTCGATGAAAAGTCTTGCTTTTAATAACTTTTCATTGTTACGGTCTTGAGATGGCACAGACCTAATTTGAAGTCGATGAAATCTCTAGGAGGAGTTCGTTAAGTATAGCACCTTGAGTTTTAGGCCTACTTCCTGTCACTAGGTTGCACTATGACTATGGTTCAATATTGGCCTGTAGATGTCCTCAGTGAATCCTGAAACATTTTGGGCAGATTGGTCAATGTTACAACAACTTCCTGTTTTGATGGTGAAATGCCCTAAATGGCCGCTTCGCCGCAGCCATTTCTAGCACTTAAGATAATTGTTATGCATTGCTCCTGGGTTGACCCAGGTGATCTCTGAATTGTCATGACCCATGTAGACTGGCTTGGTTTGAATTTCCAAAAGGAGTGTTCAACCCTGATCAGACAACCCTAGCCCAACCCAGGTAGGTAGTGTGAAAGAGGTATAAGAGACACAGTTGTGCAGCTGTTTAGGGGTGTGTACCTAGCAGGAGGTGGCGGTATGTAGTAGGGGTGTCACAATTCTCCAACTCTCGATATATATATATATATAGTTTTAGCACCGGGAAAATGTTTTCCCTTTATTTTCTTCTTGGGGGGTGTATATAAAATGTGTCACCTTTTTCAGCCCTTCTGAGTTTGCAGGTCTCTGTACATGCATTCATCTTTCCCTCAATCCTGACTAGTCTCCCAGTTCCTGCCTGAAAAACATCAACACAGCATGATGCTGCCACCACCATGCTTCACTGTAGGGATGGTATTGGCTAGGTGATGAGCGGTCCCTGGTATCCTCCAAACATAACGCTTGGCATTAATGCCAAAGAGTTCGATGTTTGTCTCATCAGACCAGAGAATTTTGTTTCTCATGGTCTGAGAGTCTTTCAGGTGCCTTTTGGCAAACTCCAGGCAGGCTGCCATGTGCATTTTACTAAGGAGTGGCTTCTGTCTGGCCACTCTACCATATAGGCCTGATTGGTGGAGTGCTCCAGCAATGGTCGTCCTTCTGGAAGGTTCTCCTCTCTCCACAGAGGAACCCTGGAGCTCTGTCAGAGTGACCATCGGGTTATTGGTCACCTCCCTAACTAAAGTCCTTCTCCCACGATCATTCAGTTTAGAGGGACGGCCAGCTCTAGGAAGAGTCCTGGTGGTTCCAAACGTCCTCCATTTACGGATGATGGAGGAATAAGGCTGTAACATAATGTGGCAAAAGTAAAGCGCTGTGAATACTTTCCATATGCACTGTATCTCACTGGAAATCCAAAATACTTTCACACGGCGACTTCGGTGAAAGAGGAGGTTCATGTTCTGTTGATGGGTCCCCTGCATCTGCAGTTGCCATGCTATCTTTTGACTGGCTGTAGCTAAATAAGCGGCATTGACTGACTCGCAGCACTTCAACACTAGTGTTGACGAACTGACCGAAGAGCCAGTTAATTAACCCGAGTAGTGTTGCTGAACCGGGAGTGTGAACTGACTCACTCCTGTTTTACCTAATTCGTGCCGGCAGCGCTTCGCTCAAGCTGAGTGCAACCGGTGTATGCTCCGTTGTGTGTAGCTGGTCTTCTTCTGTTACTGTGTGTGTAGTAATCTAGCTCATTAGCGCCTCCATTGGAGTGGTGGTAGAATCAATCAGGAAATGGGCTACCTCGAGCAGGCTACACGTGTGTGTTTTTTTTCCCACTTGGCAAGCCGACCGGACATGACATGGGGCAATTACATTTTTGAATTTGAAATTCAAGGTTGTGACTTAATTTTGGACTGAAATTAAGTCACACTCTCACAATCTCGTGACACCCTAAGTACGCAGTAAGGAGGGCAAAGGAGGCAAATTAACGAATCCCACCATGGCCACGCCAAGACCCGCCCTACGAAGCAGCGCGATTGGTTGGGGTTAGGCATTTGACCTTGGATAGCCGATTGGTCAGGGGATAGGACCCGTACAAATGGGGTTAGGTTACCTTGTTTAAGCATGGTCGCCTGGCCAATAAATGCTATTGAAGAGCGGGTCTTGGATTCATAATATCGTTTCAATGAACGTTGGCTGGAAGATGAAAAATACAAATTATGGATTAAACGGGGACAAACCCCACGAGTTGTCTGCAAAAAAGACATGCAGCTTTTCACAATGGGCGAGTCTGTGCTCTTGAGTCATATGAAGGGTAAGCCATAGACTTTTCAAGTAAGCCAACTGAAGTAGCCTACTGTACACGTTAGCGCCCATTTGTTCACTCAGTAACTGCTAGCTAGGAATTTGCAGGCTAAGTGACTGAGAGTACTTTGTGTGATAATGTAATGTTAGTATTGCATGTCTGTTATTTGTGGAATATGAAGTGAACATAGCCAAAGTTACATCAGAGTAACTGTAACGTTAACTTCCCACATTAAAACCTGCAAACGTTTTCTTTTTTTCAATAAATATAGGCTATTTATCAGGCAGGTGGTCAGTCTTCTGAGTTGAAATGGAATTACAGGTGGTTGTTGTTGCACTCTCAGATTTTGTTCAAACCTTGTCTATATCAAGAATGTGTCCCAAAACCAAGGCCTGTAAAATATTTCTGTTAAAATCCTGTATCTTCATATTTTCAGCCCTTGAAATTATTTCAGTTTTACAGCCTGAAAATCACATTTTTGGCTGTTTATAGCATTATCTCTTTTAATGTGATAAAAACACTAAATTATAATTTTGACAATGTATTGGTATGTAATTTACAGTGGTGTAAGGTGCTGGAAAAAGCTTTAAAATGGACCTTGAAAGTGCTTGAATTTGACCTTGGAAAAGGCGTAGCCCTGTGCTTTTAGTGGTCACTATGCCTGACTGTGTGTGTGTGTGTGTGTGTGTGTGTGTGTGTGTGTGTGTGTGTGTGTGTGTGTGTGTGTGTGTGTGTGTGTGTGTGTGTGTGGGGGGGGGTGTCAGTTATGTGTGTAGCAGGTATTGGTCTGGTGATGCTGTTCTTTAGCTGGCTGCTGTCCATTTTCAGAGCAAAGTACCATGGATACCCATACAGGTAAAGACAGAGAGACACATAACTGTTAATCTTGTTTTACCTACTGAGCATTGGCTGAGGTAATACCTTGTTTTCTGTTGGCTAAAATTCCTCTTGTCTCTGGTGCAGCTTCCTGATGGGTTAGAGCTGACCTCTCCAACTTCACACCAAGTATGAACAGGAAGTTCCCCAAAGTGCTGTCAACAAGCAGGGTGCTGTCCATGACAATGCCACATTTCTGTTTGCTAAACCATGGCTTGTCTTCTAATCTGTTGAGCCAAAAGTGTGTATCAACACATACACACACACACACACACACACACACACACACACAGTGCCTTTATAAAGACTTATCAAGCAAACAGAGCCATCACTAGTATGCATTCTAAACTGTCTTGTGCCAAAATGTGTTTTCTAGATTCATATTTGGGAATAGTTTTTCAGTCTCCTAGTGGACACAAATTTCAGTATGTATCTTTATTTTTTAAACAGGCCATTAAATCTGTTGTGTTTGTTTGTTTCTGAACTTGAACCAGGATATGACATTTTTGGAGAACAAAGTGCAAAGTTCAGGCATCCAGAGTTTCTGGAAATAAGTCTTTTTAGTAACATCTTATACGGGTCTTGTAATAGCTTAATAATGTCCTAGGAAGTTTTCTGGAAAGACAATTTGGTACTACATTTAGGGAAATGTTTTTCTGTAATAGTAGACTACTCTTGTATCCACTTAACAGATTTAAACAGGTCCTCTATACATAGAAAAAAATAGGCTTGGCCAGAGTTGAAAAGCAATTGTTGATTGCAGATATCCATTTATACCCAATTAAATATGTATTTATTACTGGAAAAATAATTCTCCATATATGTTGAATTGTATGCTTGCCTGTGACCCATATTTTACATGTTTTCATGTTCAGCTGACCTGTGCTCTGAATACATGACAGGGTTATACCAGACATTGATAATCATATATACCAATTGAACACTGTCCATTTTCTATTGTTTAATGGGTCCAAATTAAATTTTTCTTACGAGCACCCTTTCTAGGTATTTACAGTTCAGTTTGTTTCTTGGCGGTGATTGGCTAGTTGCATCACTGCAACGTGACACAGGTGTGGAAAACAATAGGATACGGTTCTATTTTCCACTTGAAAGCAGAAGTTAATTTCACTTAAATATTCTGAATCATGAATTAAGCAACTATTGTGTGCATGGTTGAATTAACTGTGAAATTAGTCCTGGGGCAAAAATGAGCTGATTAGTCCTCATTAACACCCATTGCTCTTGACTGAATATGCAGTGTGAACCATGCTGTTTGGTAATTTCATTAAAAACATTAACATAAACTGTGTACCAGTGAAGGTGTTAAATCTAACGCCACCTTTGCATTAACTTGTCAAAAAACTTAGTTTCCCTTGTACGTAGATAAGGAACTTGTTTCCACACATCCAATCAAGAGCCCCAGACCTTTAAACAACAACCACATTAGCTTTCCTGTTAAAGTGTCTTCTAATCTAATTTACCAACCTGAACACACATCTTGTCCTGCGGACTAAAACATTCACCGGGGGCAATGCAGTTTGTAAGTATTTAGACCAGTTTACCAAACCAAAGGTATTAAAAAAGTGATTTGATAGTAACAAAGTAGAAATACTTATAACCAATGGTCATAACATAGGTATATAAAGTATTGATTAAACTGAGGTTATCATTTAAAGAAAAGGTTTCAAATGCAGATTTTTACTGGATAAAATGCTTGCAGAGCCTGCAGCTTCACCCACTCTGCTCCTCTATAAGCTATATGTGCCTTAACACTGCTGAGCCGCTGGGGTGTGTGTTGACATGTTGAATTAACTGAATAAAGAATGATAAAAAATAGTGATTAATTGTCAGGTGATTTTAATAAATCTTAGGGCAGTCTGAACTGGAAGCAGTTCAATTATTCATCTCTACTCCCACTCAGTGATGGTTAGTGTAGGGTGTAAAAAAAGTAACACTTTACAGGATTCAAATTAATTACTACTTCGTGGTAGATGCACAAGTAAAATTTTATTTAATTTTTCTTTCTTCTCACTCGGTTTGTTATGACCCTATTTGGAATTCAATAGTAAAAATTACTAGTAGGGGGAGGGATGGTTTTATGAAGTTTACCCCCCACCCCAATTCATTTTCAAATTGCCAAATAAGAAAGCAATTTGTAGAAAACACGGTTTAATCAACTCACTGAATGGTGAAAATGGTGTCTGTTTTTTTTGTTTTTGTCTTTTAAATCAAACCACTTCCACTATAAGTAATTAGTGTTTGAATTTATCAAGTCACTTGACAGTAAATCATATTTCAAATACGTTTTGTATAATGTACCTTTTTATTTCCACCTGTAAAAGGTTTTCAGTAAGGTTTGCAAGTCAACTTTTCAAACTTCCTGTTGTTAAAAGATGATTTTTGTTCCTTTTATTAAGTAAAAATGAACTAAACCCCAAAGCAATGTGAGATTTTAGAGTTTGTATACATCAAGAGAAATATGCAAACTCATTTATTAGGATACTTAATCAGAAGCATAAATTTTTTTTGTTATGTAAAACCAAGTGCTTTAAATGTTTATGGTTGCTTTATAAGGTTGTATCAGGGAAGAATATTTTATCCGAGGTGAACATTTCAATATTAAAGTGCCTTGACCGCCTCTGTTCATCTTCCTTTCTTTAAATTTTTGTGAGAAAGCCCTGTATGCACGTCATTTATTATGCATGACGTAAAATATCTATAATGTAAATATTGCAACATGACTGTTAGATGCTGATTTATGGCAAGTTCCCACTACAGGATTAGCCCTGATTTTCTGCTCCCTGACAACTCGATGACAATTCACATCTCATACGAATATCCATCTTGTAATATGTTTGTGTCTGAACTACACTGTATGTGTTGCATATGCAAGGGGGACTTTATTCAAACTGTGTTAGGGCTTCAGGCGTCTTCAATGACATCATTCGTCTAAAATGATACAAGTCACTTCCTGGATCACTCCACACGCTCCATAGCCTGGGTACACCAAGTAACCTCACTAAAGATAGCAAGTTGTGTAATGTAAACAGCACAGGGAACAGGCAACTTTAAAAGTATGATACTAAATTTAGTATTATACACTTATTTATACACAACCTTATACTATCTTGTGTATAAAATATTTTTTATTTGAATAATTAGTAATATCTGTACGATGCAAAAAAATATGTTTGTCATGTGTGTAATTGAAACGGCAGCTGCAGTTCCTCATGTGGCCCCTTGAGGCAAACCAATCCCCATAGACGCCCCATGGCTGGCATTTGTAGCAAAGCAAACCGCTTGAAAATTGGTTAATAATTCAGGGAGAAATAAACAACAGTGGCCAATGCGGTATATACTTTTTTATATCTGTATGAGTAGTTTTTTGTTTTTTTTTAACTTTATTGAAATGTATATATTCTTTTCAAACAACAGTGGCATAGTACAATACTAAACAGTTCTTTACCAGACAACCAACAAACATTACAATAGGAGCTAAATCATGTATTCTGTCTTTCATAAAAAACTTTACGGATTTCGGTGTTTGGAAATTTAAAATTAGTGAGAGGATCTTTTAAGTTAATAAATTTTTTTTAAAATATATCAGAGATTTCATCCACATACCATTAGAGGCAGCTCGCGTACCACCAATGGTACTTGTACCATAGTTTGAGAACCAGTGATCTAGATTATTCCAAATGTTGAGATTTACTTGTTACTTTTCTTTGAAATGTGTATTCCTACTTATTTAATGGTTAATTTAACAGGGATATCATGAATATAATAATGTATTTATTTTAAAGGTGCAATATGTAATAGATTTACTGTATTGAAATCCAAAAATTACCACAATATGTCATCAGATATTTAGGAAAAGTGCTAAATTGAAATACTATCTTTTCTGACAACAATACCAGCATTTTCTCCTTTGAAATTTCTGTTCCGTGATGTAATATCTTTGTGTTTTTGCCTGTGTGTTGTTATCAACTGCTCATTTTGACAGCCTGGCCGGGTGAGTAATGTTAAGCCAGTAAGTATGTCTGTCTGTTGGGTAGAGAGGACCATGAGTTTGCGGTGTTTTTAGTGGTTGTTGCCGTAATTTTAAGCCAAGATAGGGTTGGGTACAGAGCGCCACGTCAGCACGGGCTTTTATTACTGTCAATATAGCCAGCATCTAACGTTAGCTGCGCTGTAGAGTAATGTCTGGCTATGTGAGACTAGCGTCTACCAACATTGTTGTGGATGTTGCGGTCTCAACCTGACAACCTCCGTGAACTTCGAGTCTGGGGAGGAGGGGCCAGGGGAGACGACTCTCTTTAGTATTTTGAATTTGGACTGCAGTAACTATTTTAATTGCTAGCTGTCAGTATTACGTATTGCACCTTTAAGGTTCAATTTAAAGCCAGATGCATTAGGACAGAGACTTTTGGAATTTAGTTACTATTTTTCATAAACATGGTTGATTTTAGCTAGTAGATGTTAGCTTATATCTATGAGTAGATCCACTTCCCCTTGTTCACTTCCCCTCGGCCTTTGCTATTACAGAACAGCATACATTGCACAAAGGCCACTTGGAAAGCAGAGTCATAGTGGGTAGGCAACGCACCTGCCTATGTTTACTTTTCAGCTCAAACAATACAAATCGTCCACCAGTTAAGTGCTACTGCTTCAAATGGGTTTTATTTTCCATTACCTATGGCATTCTATCCCCATTTTTATGTATGTTTATGTAATGCAATGTCCTTATTGTAAAGCACTTTGTGCTGCAATTATTGTGTGATATACAAATATATACACTATTGGTCAAAAGTTTTAGAACATCCCAATTTTTTTTGTTTTTTATTGAAATTTTAGCAGTTCAAGTCCAATGAATAGCTTGAAATGGTACAAAGGTAAGTGGTGAACTGCCTGAGGTTAAAAAAAGGAAGGTTACCCAAAACTGAAAAATAATGTACATTTCAGTATTTTACAAAAAGGGCTTTTTCAGGGAACAAGAAATGGGTAAACAATGTAAAGCTGTTCTGCAGGATTGTCTGGATTACTTACGAACCCCTATGTTTGTATAAAAGTATTGTCGGAACACACTGTGGTACCATACCCTCGTGAGAATTATTTGAACAGTATTGCACTGCAGAAAGTAGTGTGTTTCAATAAAAATGGCGGGAAAAAGGCAATTAACAATGGAAGAGAGACAGACCATCATAACACTTAAGAATGTTGGTCTTTCCTACAGAGAAATTGCGAAGAAAGTCAAGGGACCTTATTTATAAAACTGTGTGTAGATTCTATTCTGAAAGATTTTGTACGCAAAAAAGTCAGAATTTTCGTACGCAAAAACTAGGGATGGGCGATATGGCCTAAAATCCATATTGCAATATACATTGCAGCCTCTTGCGATAACGATATATATTGCGATATATAAATTATAATAGAACCATTTCAGACCAGGTTACATAGACCCTAAGGAAAACCAAACTGCTAAATGTATTATTTTTTTTTTTAAAGAGAAATAAACATAGTATGTAGTTTTGAGAACATTTATTGTTCAAAACTGTAATTATACAACATAATGTTGCGGATAAATAAAATTCAAGTACACTAATTGCAGAGACTTTGACAAAGAAAAAGCTTAAAGTATTGGGTGTCTTCTCTTTAGTGCAAACCATTCTAAAAAGCACTACACTTAGTAAGTCCTTGGTTCTTAAATGTACGGTGGCTGACAGGGGCAAACGACCTGCAACTTCAGAAAACACATGCAAATAGACAAAACACAAGCAAATTAAGAAAACAACTTCATTAATTTGACGACACTTGCAGCATTCAGCAAAAGCGCTGCATATACACACAACACAACCAAATACAGAAACGCAATGCAAAAAGAAAAGCACCCCGAAAAAAGAAGCCATGCAAAAAGAAAAACAACTTCATTAATTTGACAACACATGCGCAGCATTCAGCAAACGCGCTGCATATACACACAACACAACCAAATACACAAACGCCATGCGAATAAAAAACGATGCAAAAAGAAAAGCACACAAACCCCGAAAACAAATGCAACAAAAAAACGCTGCATCCAAATTCCACAACGGAAGTTCTCCAGACCTCTAGAGGGAGCAGCTAAGGGGAACAGCTGGATTTTCGACACCACGGGGAGAGAGCGCTCTGCCTTTTTATTAGAGTCGGTATGGCTGCATAGTAAAAACCAAGGGGGTAAGCTTCGCTTCAGACCTCGAGCCATCTATGGCGCCATTTTGTTGCTACCTGGCCATCACCTCCCGTTAGCATTCCACTGACTGCCATTTTTTTTTTACATCACTTGACTGCGAATAACTTTACATCTGAAACGTTTAAAAACTCTATTTGTCCATTGTTTATTTCTAGAGAAACACGACAATGTATAAAAGGCTCAATTACCTTGTACCTCACGTTATGGCTCCGTAGCCGACTTTTTTGTAAAAATAGGCTAACGATTGTGTCATAACCAAGTGACTTACTGTCGCACAGTAGAGGAATTACCGTATAGTACAGGAGAAGCTCGCAGGCAGTTTCGACTTACGTTAGCTGTTTAGGTTTAATTACTAATGTTAACTAGCATGTTAGTTAGCAATAATTAGCCTGTGATTATGTTATCTCCTTACATATACCTACGCTCTCCGTCTCTGTAAGATTGGGAATGATTGAGATTTCTCTTGGCACAGCTACCAGAAGACTTACAACTTTCAGACACGTTGCTCACGTCACATTTACGTTGTCTCTCTCAGTTGGAGGCTGCGCAGTAAAGCTGGCCATCACCGGAAAAGTGCTTCTAATAGCCTTCACTGGTCTCCGTCCAGAGCAATGGGGTCTATTGGTCCATTATATATATGTCAATGGTAAAAACAGAACTCCTGTCTCATGCCCTTCCGTCCATAGACTGTATATTAAATTCATATTATTATTATTAATAACATAATATAATATATTAGTAATATACAGTCTATGCTCCCATCTCAGCCAGGAGGCTGGTGCCGTGCTCGACCCGTACGGCAGGGGCCGTAATCGTACCGGTATTTTTTGGTCCCACTTCGCCGCTGCACACACGCGCACACGCACACACGGCTGTATGTTCAGCGGGGAAGTACAACGTCTGCAAACACCGGCTGCCAAGATTCCAATCGTCCGTTATATAGTGAATTGTCAGGCTGGTGAAAGGCTCCATGGTACGACTCGACCACAGCTCCGTTGTAGCGGCTTAAATCCGAACCAAGTCCAAATAATGGATGTTGCACCGGTCTTTTTCACCAGCTCCTTGTTTCGCTTTTAGTCATGTTTACTCAAGATGACGAGGACGCGTTGGAGCCGGTTGCAGCACGTGGCTCTAAACTTCATCAACATGAATTATCACGATAGTGCAATATAATTAAAATCTCTATCGTAGGCCAATTTTGTATCGTTTATATTGCATATCGTCTATATCGCCCATCCCTAGCAAAAACAATATTCTGATTTATAACACCTTGCGGCGCACACTGGTACGCACTCTTCTCGTTATAAATACGGACGTGCGTTACCTTATGCGGTCCTGCACGAGCCTCATGCTCCTCCCAAGGTCGTCCCATATTTGTCCTAATAAGGTCCATGTTAATCAATCAATGAAAGCCTTGAAAGGAGCCCTTGATCACCAATCACGAAACGGAAAAATGGGGAAAAAACATGATTCAGTGATTGTGAGATCGATGTGCTCCTAACAGAGGTAGAACATCGAAACAAAATCCTGTTTGGAAGCCTTAACCCTTGTGTAGTGTTCATATCTTTGTTACACAAACTTAATAATGTAATGTAACAGATTTAGCTCACGGTGTGGGAGGTGTGGGAGGATCCCCTGCCTCTCCTCGTTGCTGGCAGCCCCTCGCCGGGCGCCGCGACCGGCTCTGGATTGGTTTAGCAAGAACGGGATTGTTGGGTTCAGGAAAACAAAAACTGGGTTAGGTTCGGAAAACGGGCATACCATCGAGTTCACTAAAACGCAGTCTACAAAACCGTAGGAGCATTACGCACGATCACACGTGTGGTCAAAAGGTTGCGGAAAACTTGGAACATTTTTTACGCATGGAAATTCTTTATAAATCCCGACTATTGCGAGGAATGTTGCGACGACAAATTTCACCCTGCTTCACACAACTTTTTCTTGCGTAACAGGTTTTATAATTGAGGCCCAAGGTGAAGTATTCTTCACCATCAAAAGGCACTTAGAAACTGGGGGGAAACTCTGGCAGACCCAAAGCCACAACAGAATCAGAACACAAGTTTCTGCACCCAGACTTAAACCCCATTGAGCTGGTTTGGGATGAACTGGACAGAAAGTGAAAGCAAAGCAACCTAGTGCCACACATTTATGGAAACTTCTGCAACAGAGTTGGGAAGAACTTTCTGAAGAATATTTGATTTCTATTGTAGAAAGAATGCCACGAGTGTGTTCAGCTGTTATATCTGCCAAAGGGGGCTACTTTGATAAGTCAAAAATTTAGAATACATTTTGGTTTATAAATTGATTCCATGATTTCTTTTTTAACTTAAATTGTTCATTTGTTCTATTCTTTCATTTCAGAGTACAATAAGACATTGAACTGCATGAATTTCAATAAAAACCTGGAAAAATTGGGGTGTTCTAAAACTTTTGACCAGTAGTGTATATATATATTTTTTATTTTTTACATATCAAAAATACATACAGACTTATTTCAATGAGGCTTGGTAATGAACTGCATGAGTTTCTTATTTAAAAAATGTCTGGTGCATGTTTATTATATATTATATGGTGCTGTGGACTCAAGTGGCAAATCTGAATCAGCAAAGTGGCCTACTGCAATATTCTACCAATAAACTACAAGCTGTTTGAGGCTTAAAGGGCAGCAAAGTTGTCTGAGTCATTCCATAACTCTTATAATTAAAAAAAATACAACATAGACATTAATACAGTTTTATTGTGTGGACTTCAAAATCTTCAGGTGATAATGGTATGGTTGTTCTTTATTAATACCATTAATTGCATGTAACAGATATTTAAATATAAAATGTCATGTTAGTTAGCACTGGTACAATACACCAAACAACCAAATTATTCTGCCCCAGCATCCTGTCTTTGGTCTGGGACAGGCCAGAGAATCTCTTGACCAGCTCTCTCTTGCTCCTCCGACAAAAGCTTTTGCCTCCACGAAGTGGTCGTCTCTCTTTGTCGTACAAACATCGTACAAAATTGAAGGATACAGTTGCTCTATCTGTAGGTGACGCAATGTTATGCATTTATTATTTTATTTAGACGTATAACTGTACTGCAGTGACGTGTCACAAGCCGGCTCACAGCCTGTGGCTAAAATGAGGGGACACCAACAACAAGTATAGGCCAACCAAAAAGATACTAAACTAAACCACAACTATTAATTTAAACAAAGAAAAAGGAATGAGGTGTGAGAATGTCATAATGTAAGGTGTATGTAAAGTGCATGGATGAGTGAATCTGTATGTGTGTGTAAATGACTGAGTGGAAACTAAGTAAAACTATAAAGGAACAAACGAAACAGGATCATACCTGGAGGAGCAGAGAGAGAGAGAGAGAGAAGAGTGGTTAGAAGCAGTTTAAATACCCTGAGCCCAGGTGGCTCCAATCACTAACGACCCTCCTCTGCCTGCAGGAGGAACCACCCCTGCACTGCAGAGGAGGGGCCATAACACATGTATGTGTTTACCACACTCAAAAAGTACAGTTCTGCCCTGGGAAACGACCCGTGGGGGGAGAGGGTTCGCCTTCGCTCCGGCTGCGGAACCGTGTTTTTTCTGGCTGGAATTGGAGGAAGAGGAGGACGTGCTACATGCATGGATTATCCCCCGCCGCAAGGAACCGGCGAGCAACCGTAGTGTAGCAGATTAGTAAAAAAATCGTTCACAAGCATGAAATTTGGCACAGATACTCACTAAGGGCCACTATTTTGGCCACTCTAAAATTCAAAATTGCTATTCAATGCTTATTATATCAATTATTCAAACAGTGATCCAAGCATAACATTTGAAAAAAAAATACTCTCTAAAGGACATAATGGAAAAATATAGCCTGGTTAACACCAGACCCTTCTCAGCTGTAACTGAGAGTGGGTCTGGGAAAGGTTCATTGACAGTTCATTTCCAGAGGGGCGTCACCAACGGATGCCACTCAAATGCCTCTGGGCTCATTGGATCAACCAATCAGACCAACGATCCGGGTGACGCTTTTCACATCCAATATCCAACAAAAAAAATGTGATTCTGGTTCTTGGTGTGGTCCCTCCACGCCCTACTGTCTCCTTGCAGGTGTTGCATATTGCTAACTTGTTATCTTCTGTACACACGCTGAAGAATTTCCAAACAGCTAATATGTTGCAGGTTAATTCACGAGGCTCCTTACATGTGCAAGAATAGCGCGGACACGCGGCTCCCCCCCCCGCGAATGGCAAGTGCCCACACATGGCGGAGAAGTTGAGAGAAAGGAAAAAGAGACTGTGTCTCTGTCCGTGTGTGCGTGCGTCCTTGAGAACTGTAACTCGTATAACTTCTGTTGTCAGTTAATTATAGCATTGACCGGTATAAAATCGGCATATGTCAGACTGACCTACCGAGCCCTGGGCATGGTGAAGCACGGCTTCAGTAGCCGTCATGTTAAATGTAAACAAAAAGCTGCTCGCCGTCGCTGCGCTATCCTCGTCGCGTAAAGCTCAACGGTTGTGATTGGTGTTAAGCCCGCCTCAGCGTTTGTGATTGGTGCCTCAATTTTGAGGACATTGGAAATGGGTTTGAATGGGCTCTTCGCCAGACTGACCTGCAGAGCAAATCTCAAATTTGCCGGAAGGTTGTCAGGGTTTACCCAGGCTAGGAAAATATGCTTGTCCCTCAAAAATTCAAGATGGCCACCATTTTTAAAGATGGCCACCATTCCTGTCGAATATTAATTATTTAAATTGTTCAAATGGTGATGAAGCATAAAATTAGGGAGAGATACTCTTCAAGGGACACTCTTTGGGAAAAAGGTATGTGCCACTCAAAAATTCAACATGGCGACCATTTTCAAGATGGCCACCATTTATGTCAAATAGTCATAATCTCTGCTTTGTCTGCCTCCTCTGCTTTGACCTGTCCGGCTTAGTTCAACTTGCCAGGGATATAAAATCCCCGCCGGCATAGCTCTCAGGTTCATTGGAGTACACAAGCCTCTCCACCACAGCAAGGTGCAGTCCACAGAGAGGAAGTGGCCAGTAAAAATTCAGGAAGGAAACCATTTTTCAAGATGGCTGCCATTCCTGTCCTATGTTCATTGCCACTGTTTCCAAATAGTGATACAGAAAATATGCCACAAATACTCTGTTATGGCCACTTTTTGGAAAAATTGGATGGCCAATAAAAAAGTTCTATTGACATTTGTACCTATCTAACTACATCTGTTACTAGCTAATTGATGAGGGGCTGTTAGACAGGATTTAGTACACTAAACTTAGCTATACTATTACTACTAGTCAAGAACTGCATTGAACCCGAGTGGACAATGTTCAAAGTTTCCATTGCTGAAGCTGTGGCGAGGAGCTGTGGTCTTAGGGTCTTAGGTGCCTCAAGGGGCGGTAACCCATGAACACCGTGGTGGACACCGGTGGTCAGGGAAGCCGTCCGACTGAAGAAGGAGTCTTTCCGGGATATGTTATCCCAGAGGACTCCGGAGGCAGTTGCAGGGTACCGAAGGGCCCGAAGGGCTGCAGCCTCTGCCGTGAGAGAGGCAAAGCAGCGGGTATGGGAGAAGTTTGGAGAAGACATGGAGAAGGACTTTCGGTCGGCACCAAGGTGCTTCTGGAAAACTGTTCGCCACCTCAGGAGAGGGAAGCGGGGAACCATCCAAGCTGTGTACAGTAAGGATGGGACACTGTTGACCTCAACTGAGGAGGTAATCTGGAAAAGGCGTATGACCAGGTCCCCCGGGAGATACTACGGGAGGTGCTGCGGGAGTATGGGGTGAGGGGGTCTCTTCTCAGGGCCATCCAATCTCTGTATGACCAAAGTGAGAGCTGTGTCCGGGTTCTCTGCAGTAAGTCGGACTCATTTCAGGTGAGGGTTGGCCTCCGCCAGGGCTGCGCTTTGTCACCAATCCTGTTTGTAATATTTATGGAAAGGATATCAAGGCGTAGTCGGGGTGGGGAGGGGTTGCAGTTCGGTGGGCTGGGGATCTCATCGCTGCTCTTTGCAGATGATGTGGTCCTGATGGCATCATCGGCCTGTGACCTTCAGCACTCACTGGATCGGTTCGCAGCCGAGTGCGAAGCGGCTGGGATGAGGATCAGCACCTCTAAATCTGAGGCCATGGTTCTCAGCAGGAAACTGATGGAATGCCTCCTCCAGGTGGGGAATGAGTCCTTACCCAGTGTGCTTTGAATTTCTGAAGGAACTGACTACTGGACTGCTTGATATTAAGCTAAGTACTTACTTTATTTGGGTTTTTGCTGCTTTTTCTACTTTCTACTTCTGCTATGTGTTTTCTGCTGGACTGTTTGTGTTAGGCCAAATTTAGTGATTCTTGTTAAAGTGAAATTAGTTAGTGTGAAGTGTGACTTTTGGGAGTGGAGGTTACCGGCTCTCAGGTGCTTTGACTGATTAGCCAGGGTGTGGTCTCCCCACCTGTAGCAAACACCGATCTCCTCCTTGTATTGTACATTAGCATTTGCATGAAGCGGCAGCTTCATCGGACGAAGACTCGGAGGACAAAGACAAAGGAGTCTACACAGGAATCGTCGCGGGAGGCTAAGCGGGAAGTTAAGTGGCCTCTATCTCATATCTCACTGACATTGCTCTGTGTCTTCATTTGGAAATGTGCTGCTTTTCCATTCCTGTCCGTGTTTCCTCTCGGCGATACTACAAACCACGCACTAGCTCGCAACATTTCCGCAACCCCACCTCTCTTACCTATCCCACCCGTTCCACACACACCCAACACCTTGTTGCAGGTGGCCTGTGGAACTGCCAGTCCGCCACTCGCAAGACTGAGTTCATCTCTGGCTTTGCCAGCCTGAAATCCCTTGACTTCCTTGCTCTCACTGAGATCTTGATTACACCAACCAACACATCCACCCCTGCTGCTCTCTCTTCTGCCTACTCTTTCACCCACACACCCAGAGAGGCGGGGGGACAGGCCTACTCATTAACCCCAAGTGGAGATTTTCTCTCTACCCACCGCCACAGTTTACTCCACTCTCTTTTGAACTTCATGCTGTCAGCATAACTGATCCGGTACAACTAGTCATCACTGTTATCTATCGCCCACCAGGTCCTCTGGGGGAGTTTTTGGAGGAGCTGGATGTCCTTCTTTCAAACATCCCTGAAACTGGCCCTCCGCTGGTACTTCTGGGTGACTTCAACATCCATACAGAGAAGTCAGCTTCCTTTCTTCACCTTCTCTCTTCTTTTGCCCTCTCGCTGTCTCCTTCACCACCCATTCACAAAGCTGGCAACCACTTAGATCTCATATTCACCAGAAACTGCTCTATATCCAACCTCACTGTTACCCCACTCCATACCTCAGACCATTCCTTCATCTCTTACTCTCTACTACTCTCCCAAGCTCACAACCATATCTCAAGAGACAACGTACCTGTCCGCCGTAATATTCGTTCACTCTCTCCTTCTTCTCTGGCAGCATGTACTCTATCTACCCTCCCTCCATCTGACTCTTTCTTACTCATGCCTCCTAACGCTGCCACAGACACTCTACTCTATACTCTATCCTCCTCTCTCAAATCTCTCTGCCCTCTTACTTCACGACAGGCTCGCAAGTCCTCCCCAAGCGCCCGTGTTATCTGATGAAGGAAGTAAAAAAAAAAAAAAAAAAAAAAGAAAAAAAAAAAAATAAAAACACACACATATAATATTTTTCTTTTTTTTTTTTTTTTTTTTTTTTTTTTTTTTTTCCCCCACAAACACAATTAAAATAATAAAAAAAAAAATTTTTTTTAAAAACCCCAAAAAAATTTTTTTTTTTTTTTAACTTTTTTTTTTTTTTCTTTTTCTTTTTTTTCTTCCCCCCCCCCCCTTTTTTTCCCATTTTAAAAAGATAGATGACATACGCTCTTCATTCTCCACCACACCTCCTAAAATCACCTTACCATCCATCACATCCAGTACTCTTTCCTCTTTCACCCCTCTATCTCCAAATCAAATTCTTACTTTGATTACCTCTGCCCGCCCAACCACCTGCCCCCTGGATCCTATCCCTTCTCACCTCCTCCAGTCCATTGCTCCTGACCTTCTTCCTTTCCTCACTCATCTCATTAACATCTCCTTGTCAACTGTCGGTTTCCCGGTGCCCTTAAAGAGGCAAGAGTGACCCCACTACTCAAAAAACCAACACTCGACTCCTCGGATGTAAATAACTATAGACCCGTCTCCCTCCTTCCATTTCTATCTAAAACTCTTGAGCGTGCCATTCATAATCAACTCTCTACCTATATACACCAGAACAACCTTCTTGATCCTCACCAGTCTGGCTTCAAGGCTGGTCACTCAACAGAAACTGCCCTCCTTGCTGTCACTGAGCAGCTTCACATCGCTAGAACAACCTCTCTCTCCTCCATCATCATCTTTCTGGACCTTTCTGCTGCCTTTGACACAGTGAACCACCAGATCCTCATTTCGACACTCCAGAATCTGGGTGTCACAGGCTCTGCACTCTCTTTGCTGACATTTTACCTGGCAGACCGAACCTACCGGGTAACATGGAGAAGATCTAGCTCAGAACCTTGCCCACTCAAAACTGGGGTTCCTCAGGGATCAGTCCTGGGTCCCCTCCTCTTTTCTCTGTACACCAACTCTCTCTAATTCTCTCCTTTCCTGAGTCTGAAACTCAAGTAGCAGCACGTATCTCGGTCTGTCTGACTGACATCTCCTCGTGGATGTCCGCACACCATCTGAAACTCAACCTTGACAAGACTGAGCTCCTTTTCCTTCCAGGGAAGGGCTCTCCTACCCAAGACCTGACTATAACAATTGACAACGCTGTGGTAGTCCCCACCCAGACTGCTAAAAACCTGGGTGTGACACTTGACGACCAACTCTCCTTCACTGCTAACATTGCTGCAACCACCCGATCGTGTAGATACATGATGCATAACATCAGAAGGATACGTCCCCTTCTAACGCAGAAGGCGGCTCAGGTTCTGGTTCAGGCTCTAGTCATCTCACGTCTAGACTACTGCAACTCCCTCCTGATTGGCCTGCCTGCATGTGCCACCCGACCCCTGCAGCTCATTCAGAACGCAGCAGCTCAACTTGTCTTCAACCTCCCCAAGTCTCTTCACTGGCTACCAATTGCTGCCCGCATCTGCTTCAAGACACTAGTACTTACATACAGGGCCACGAACGGATCAGCCCCAGCTTACATCCAGGACATGGTCAAACCATATACCCCAACCCGCCCACTTCGCTCTGCATCAGCTAAACTGCTTGCTGCCCCCTCACAGCGAGGGAGAACTAATCACTCAACGAAATCCAGACTGTTCACTGTCCTGGCTCCCAAATGGTGGAACGAGCTCCCCATCGACATCAGGATGGCTGAAAGCCTACACATCTTCCGCCGAAGGCTAAAAACACATCTCTTCCAACTACACCTTGGATAAAAAAAAAAAAACTACACTTTCATACGTCTCTTTGTAGCTTTGCTTATTTAAAGCTAATGTACTTGCACTTACTACTTGTTGTCTCGAGTTTGAACCTTCACAGTTGAAAGCACTTAATTGTAAGTCGCTTTGGATAAAAGCATCAGCTAAATGACATGTAATGTAATGTAATGTAATGTACCCCAAGTGAAGGAGTTCAAGTACCTTGGGGTTTTGTTCGCGAGTGAAGGGACAATGGAGCGGGAGATTGGTCGGAGAATTGGTGCAGCGGGTGCGGTATTACATTCAATCTATTGCACCGTTGTGACGAAAAGCTCTCGATCTACCGGTCAGTTTTCGTTCCTACCCTCACCTATGGTCATGAAGGCTGGGTCATGACCAAAAGAACGAGATCCAGGGTACAAGCGGCCGAAATGGGTTTCCTCAGGAGGGTGGCTGGCATCTCCCTTAGAGATAGGGTGAGAAGCTCAGTCATCCGTGAGGAGCTCGGAGTAGAGCCGCTGCTCCTTTGCGTCGAAAGGAGCCAGTTGAGGTGGTTCGGGCATCTGGTAAGGATGCCCCCTGGGCGCCTCCCTAGGGAGGTTTTCCAGGCACGCCCAGCTGGGAGGAGGCCTCGGGGAAGACCCAGGACTAGGTGGAGGGATTATATCTCCAACCTGGCCTGGGAACGCCTCGGGATCCCCCAGTCAGAGCTGGTTAATGTGGCTCGGGAAAGGGAAGTTTGGGGTCCCCTGCCGGATAAGGGGACGAAGATGGATGGATGGAAGAACTACAGTGTAAGTAAAACTATATCAGCTGACACTGAACCCCATGCTGAGTTCCACAGTAGTGAAGTCACCAGTGTGCCCTGGTTGTGTAATGACGTTCACTCCATTAAACAAAACCTTCCTTAACACATTAAATTGAGCTTTGACAGAAATGGTGGCCATCTTGAAAATGGTGGCCATCTTGAATTTTTGAGTGGCACACACCTTTTTCCATGAGAATGTTCCTTGAAGAATATTTGTACCAAATTTGATGATAGTATCACCATTTGAAAAATTGATGTAAGGATTCAAGAGAAATGGCGGCCATCTTGGATTTTTGAGGGACAAGCACCGTTTTACAAAAAAACATTCTTAAGAGTATTTTCAGAAAATGTTATCACTGTTTGAATGACATCACTGTTTGAATGATTGACATAATGAGCATTTGACAGAAATAGCGGCCATCTTGAAAAAATGGCCGCCATGTTGAACGCCTTTTTCCCAAAAAGTGGCCCTTAAAGAGTATCTGTGCCAAATTTCATGCTTGTATACCATTTTGAACGATTCTCTTGAAATATGCCATTAATCTGCTGCACTACCGTGGACGCTGTGTGCTGGAGGGACATCTAAAAGACTGTATCCATCCATCCATCTTCGTCCGCTTATCCGGTGTCGGGTCGCGGGGGGAGCAGCTCCAGCAGGGGACCCCAAACTTCCCTTTCCCGAGCAACATTAACCAGCTCCGACTGGGGGATCCCGAGGCGTTCCCTGGCCAGGTTGGAGATATAATCCCTCCACCTAGTCCTGGGTCTTCCCCGAGGCCTCCTCCCAGCTGGACGTGCCTGGAACACCTCCCTAGGGAGGCGCCCAGGGGGCATCCTTACCAGATGCCCGAACCACCTCAACTGGCTCCTTTCGACGCAAAGGAGCAGCGGCTCTACTCCGAGCTCCTCACGGATGACTGAGCTTCTCACCCTATCTCTAAGGGAGACGCCAGCCACCCTCCTGAGGAAACCCATTTCGGCCGCTTGTACCCTGGATCTCGTTCTTTCGGTGGAAAAACAAGGTAGAAATGGAGTGACCCTGCCCGGAGGAAGCCCGGGGCCCCCGTCTGGAGCCAGGCCCAGACGGCGGGCTCGTCGGCGAGCGCCTGGTGGCCGGGTTTGCCACAGAGCCCGGCCGGGCACAGCCCGAACAAGCTACGTGGCTCCCATCTCTCCAGCCCATGGGCCCACCACCTGTGGGAGGAACTGCTGGGGTCGGGTGCGCTGCCACATGGGTGGCAGTGAAGGTCAGGGGCCTCGACGGACCAGACCCGGGCAGCAGACGCTGGCTCTGGGGACGTGGAACGTCACCTCTCTGTGGGGGAAGGAGCCGGAACTGGTGCGGGAGGTGGAGCGCTACCGATTAGATCTGGTGGGGCTTACCTCTACGCACAGTCTTGGTTCTGGAACCGTACTCCTGGATAGGGGTTGGACTCTTTTCTTCTCCGGAGTTGCTCAGGGTGTGCGGCGCCGGGCGGGTGTGGGGATACTAACAAGCCCCTAGCTGAGCGCCGCTACGTTGGAGTTTACCCCGGTGGACGAGAGGGTCGCCTCACTACGCCTGCGGGTTGTGGGGGGGAAAACTCTGACTGTTTGTGCATATGCACCAAACAGGAGTTCGGAGTATTCGGCCTTCTTGGAGACCTTGAGTGGAGTCCTGCATGGGGCGCCAGTGGGGGACTCCATTGTTCTGCTGGGGGACTTCAACGCACACGGGCAATGATGGAGACACCTGGAGAGGCGTGATTGGGAGGAACGGCCTCCCTGATCTAAACCAGAGTGGTTGTTTGTTGTTGGACTTCTGTGCTAGTCATGGATTGTCTATAACAAACACCATGTTCGAACATAGGGATGCTCATAAGTGTACCTGGTACCAGAGCACCCTAGGCCGAAGGTCAATGATCGATTTTATAATCGTTTTATCTGATCTGAGGCCGTATGTTTTGGACACTCGGGTGAAGAGAGGGGCAGAGCTGTCAACCGATCACCATCTGGTGGTGAGTTGGGTCAGGGGGTGGGGGAAGACTCTGGACAGACCTGGTAAGCCCTTACGTGTAGTGCGGGTAAATTGGGAACGTCTGGAGGAGGCTCCTGTCCAACGGACTTTCAACTCGCACCTCCGGCGGAGCTTTCGTGCATCCCTGTGGAGGCTGGGGGCATTGAACCCGAGTGGACAATGTTCAAAGTTTCCATTGCTGAAGCGCGTGCGAGGAGCTGTGGTCTTAGGGTCTTAGGTGCCTCAAGGGCGGTAACCCACGAACACCGTGGTGGACACCGATAGTCAGGGAAGCGCGTCCGACTGAAGGAGTCTTTCCGGGATATGTTATCCCAGAGGACTCCGGAGGCAGTTGCAGGGTACCGGCAGGCCGGCAGGGCTGCAGCCTCTGCCATGAGAGAGGCAAAGCAGCGGGTGTGGGAGAAGTTTGGAGAAGACATGGAGAAGGACTTTCGGTCGGCACCAAAGTGCTTCTGGAAAACTGTTCGCCACCTCAGGAGGGGAAAGGGAACCATCCAAGCTGTGTACAGTAAGGATGGGACACTGTTGACCTCAACTGAGGAGGTAATAGGGCGGTGGAAGGAGCATTTTGAGGAACTCCTGAATCCGACTAATACGCCCTCTATGTTAGAGGCAGAGCTGGAGGATGACGGGGATTGTCGTCGATTTCCCAGGCGGAAGTCACTGATGTAGTCAAACAACTCCACAGTGGCAAAGCCCCAGGGATTGATGAGATCCGTCCAGAAATGCTCAAGGCTCTGGGTGTGGAGGGGCTGTCCTGGTTGACACGTCTCTTCAACATTGCGTGGAAGTCTGGAACAGTGCCAAAGGAGTGGCAGACTGGGGTGGTGGTTCCCCTTTTAAAAGGGGCACCAGAGGGGTGTGTGCCAATTACAGGGGTATCACACTTCGCCGCCTCCCTGGTAAAGTCTACTCCAAGGTGCTGGAAAGGAGGGTTCGCCAATAGTCGAACCTCAGGTTGAGGAGGAACAATCGCGGATTCCGTCCTGGTCGTGGAACAACGGACCAGCTCTTCACTCTCGCAAGGATCCTGGAGGGGGCCTGGGAGTATGCCCAACCGGTCTACATGTGTTTTGTGGATTTGGAGAAGGCGTATGACCGGGTCCCCCGGGAGATACTGTGGGAGGTGCTGCGGGAGTATGGGGTGAGGAGGTCTCTACTCAGGGCCATCCAATCTCTGTTCTCGGCAGTAAGTCGGACTCGTTTCAGGTGAGGGTTGGCATCCATCAGGGCTGCGCTTTGTCACCAATCCTGTTTGTAATATTTATGGACAGGATATCAAGGCGTAGTCGGGGTGGGGAGGGGTTGCAGTTCGGTGGGCTGGGGATCTCATCGCTGCTTTTTGCAGATGATGTGGTCCTGATGGCATCATCGGCCTGCGACCTTCAGCACTCACTGGATCGGTTCGCAGCCGAGGTGTGGCGCGTTGGGATGAGGATCAGCACCTCTAAATCGGAGGCCATGGTTCTCAGCAGGAAACCGATGGAATGCCTTCTCCAGGTAGGGAATGAGTCCTTACCCCAAGTGAAGGAGTTCAAGTACCTTGGGGTTTTGTTCGCGAGTGAGGGGACAATGGAGCGGGAGATTGGTCGGAGAATCGGCGCAGCGGGTGCGGTATTACATTCCATCTATCGCACCATTGTGACGAAAAGAGAGCTGAGCCAGAAGGCAAAGCTCTCGATCTACCGGTCAGTTTTCGTTCCTACCCTCACCTATGGTCATAAAAGACTGTAATGAATGATAAATGCTGGCTACTCAGTCTACAATCTATATTTTTGAGGACACTTAACCAGGCTGAAAATACATGATAAATGCTGGCTGGTCAGTTTAATGAATGCTGGCTACTACAATCTATATTTTTGAGGACACTTACTTGGGCTGCAAAAAGGGAACATGATGAATCCTGAGGATGCGCTATGTAAGTTTCGTAACTAAGCTTTAAAGGGACACTTAACCAGACTGAATATACATGACAAATGCTAGCTGGTAATCCTAAGGATACTTTATGTAAGTTTTGAAGCCAGGCTTTAAAGGGACACTTAACCAGACTGAAAATACATGATAAATGCTGGCTGGTCAGTTTACAGTTTACGTTTTTTAACCGTTAAGCTAGACAAAAGAACATAAGGCATACGGTCTGTTCAGCTCATAGTCTGCTTATTGCTCCAACTAAATTGGTCTGTTTTTCACACAGCTTAGTCCAGAAATTGTTTGAAGGTATTTATAATATTGTTCATGTTTAACATAAGAATTCACTAGACTGGTTTCAGTTAACCTGTGACTTAAGACAGTAAGTGTAGTTTTGAGCTGGAGTTTTGCGCAAACTGCGTTTGATGTGGTCACGCATCTTACAAATAGGGGAGGGGGTCTGCGGTCTCAGAGGGTTAGGGGAATTATTTTATTTTTTATGTTTTTGTCACACCTTGCTCAGAGCTAACTGTTCAACCTTTGCTACAGATTTGTCAGCAAAATCCTCGAGACACGTATTGCGTTTCAATTTTGAAGATGGCTGAGCTTTCAATCCTTTCAGTTTACATCAGGGGGCTAAATGGGCCAATCAAATGAGCTAAATTCCTGGATTATTTAAGAAGGAAAAACATAGACGTGGCACAAGAGTCACACTTACGTAAAAGAGATGTAAATCGTCTACAAAATAAATACTTTAAGGTTGTTGCTTCATCTAGTGACGACACCAAAACCAAGGGCTCCATTGTGCTGCTGTCACGGAGATGCACACCGTAGAGAAAAGTAGTAAAGACTCTTTAGGCAGGATATCATATATATGTAATACGATAAGGAGTAGGAAAATGGCCTTAGTTGATGAAAGCTTTTTCCCACGCCTAACCAATGAATTGCTCTCTCTCTCAATGAATATTCATTTATTATAGGGGGAGACATGAATGCGGTACTAGATTTAAATCAGGATAGATCAGGGGTCAGCCACACGAAAGCCCAAAAAAAAATAACGGACATGTTCAATGCAGTTGTGGAATCCCACCATTTTACAGACATATGGAGGATGCACAATCCTACTAGCAAGGATTACACATTTTTCTCCACACCCACTCCCGCATTGATTATTTTTTGTGCTTCAGACTTAAGGCAATGTTCCACACGATAGCAATAGAACCAGCAATCCTGTCTGATCACAATGCGCTGATAACCACATTACGTTGTGATTATGTTAGAGGAAAGATCTAGAAGGTGGCAATTTAATAATTCCCTTCTCCAAAACACAGATTTTGATACAGAGTTTAGAGCCAAACTGGCGGACTTTATATCAATCAATACTGACTCAGTTTCGGACCTGGCGTATATCTGGCAAGCCACTAAAGGATTTATTAGAGAATTCACATCTTCCTTTGCAGCAAATTTGAAGAAAAAGAGAGAGGCAAGGATTGCGGAGTTGGAAGAGCATTTTAAATCGTTAGAGCAGTCTCTAAAGATGTGCTTTTCTAAATCTACACATACTCTTTTAGTCACAAATCGAGCAGAGCTAAATGATTTAGTAAAAAGGAGAGCTGAATTCATAATGCACAGAGTAGGGCAAAATTACCATTTTAATGTTTGTAAACCAAGCAAATTGCTAGCTCTGAAATTAAAACAAAGCGAGTCCAGAGCTACTATCAACAGCATCCGCACGGACCGAGGTATCTCAATGAATCCTAAAGATATCACCGCCACTTTCCAATCCTTTCATTAAAAATTGTATGAATCCTCCTGCAATCAGGATCCGACACAGTGCCAAAAGTTCCTGAAGGAGCTAAACCTGCTTCTTCTTGACCCAGAGGAGGCAGAAGAACTGGGTCAACCTATTACGTTAGAGAAACTTAAATCAACATTAAAAACAGCTAAGAAAGGTAAAACACCGGGGTTGGACGCAATTCCATCAGAACTTTTACTACAGTACTTTGACACACTATGACCTATCATTTTACAAACTTTAACCTCGGCCATAGAGAGGGGCACCTTTCATCAACAAACCAACACTGCACTAATTTCGGTCATACACAAAAAGGGCAAAGATTGTGATGGTTTGGCTCAAGTTTAAATTATTTATTATTGTTTGGTGTGCCAGCCAGGTCTCTCTCCTGGCAGTAAGATACATGTTACTGGTTGTTGTTTCTTTTTTCTTTTTAGATCAAATGTCACATCTTAAAAGAATGTACACCCTCACCAATGAATGACCATAAAAGCAATAAACACCATAACTCAAAAGCTAGTACAAAACAAAATATTGGTGTATTTAGAGATTTCACACAATCAAGCACAATCCAACTCAAAATTCCACTTTGGGTTTTCTGCACACTTAAACCAACAATCCCGAAAACACAAAAAAAAAACCCACACAAATAAATCCAGACCAGTGCTGATAACGAGAGAAAAATAAAGCTGGTTAGTTTCTCAGGCTCAAAACAAAACAAAATGTCATAGTAAGAGTTACTTAATAACTCACGGAGTCTAGTCAGTCAGTCCAGTCATTCCAGTCAGTCCAAGAATCCAGTCTGGGTTTTTCTGCTGACTTGTGAATGATTTACTGGCTTCCGTGAACAACTTTGCACGGCGAATGTGGCATGATGATCCGAAGGTGGAGTGTACAGGATTGGCATGTGGCTGAAAGTCACGAATGAAATGGTACGCAAGGGGAACTTTATACGCGTTTTAGCATTTATAGGCCTTCGGCTTCAAATATGGCCTTTTTAAAAGATATTCAAACAAGACTGGATAGTTCACAAACAGGTCTGATAATTATGGGAGACCTAAATAGTATCTTTAGTGTTGGTGACAGCACAACAAAAACTAGGAAGGTCAATGTTCCAAAACATTTACAGAAATGTTTTTCTGTCAATGATCTTCAAGATATATGGAGGACCTTACATCCAAACTCAAAAGATTACACTTATTATTCAAATCCTCAAAATAGTTATAGCAGATTGGGTTATCTTTTTGTGTCTCAAGGTGGAATAAAAAATTGTATACTATGTGAAATTGACAATATTATGATATCTGATCATGCTTCAGTTATCTGTACCATGACTCCAAGGGAAAATACCTTACAACATAGAATTTGGAGAATGAATAGGAAATATTTAATGGATATGGAATTTGTTGCTTTTTTTATAAAATTTAAAAATTATTATTATTATTTAAAAAAAATTAATATTTTCATTTTAACTAATGTGCAGCAACCTCATCCTCAAGATAAGCCAAATATTTGTATTATATGGGACTCCTTTAAAGAATATATAAGGGGAGTAATGATAGCCTTTGCATCAAAAAGGAAAGCTAGTCTTGAGCAGAACATGGCTAAAATAAAACAGGACATTAAGTTAATGGAAACACAACTTAAAAATGGAGACCAAACAATTAAAAGTAAATTGCAAGAAAAGAAAATAGAAATGGATAATATGATAATAGATAAAGTTAAAGACTTTAGACAAAATTCGAATAAGCTTAATTATATTTCAGCTAATAAATCCGGTAAACACCTGGCATCAATAGTTAAAAGGGTTACAAAGACTCAGTCTATATCTTTAAAAGAGGAAGATTCAGATGATGTTATTACAAATAATGATATTATTAATAAAAGATTTAAGCAATTTTATGAACACTTGTATACATCAGAGATTACAGATGATGACTCAGACTTCTTACTTAAATCGGTCAAATTACAGCGCTTATCAGATCATCAAAAGAAGATATACGGAAAGTCTTTAAAACCTCTGAGATTGAAGCTGCAATTAAGGCATTTCCTGAAAAAAAGGCCCCAGGAATAGATGGCCTCCCTATCGAGTTTTACTCAACATTTTGGCCAAATATTAAATCTTTGTTCCTGCAAGTTGTAAACTCATTTGTTAATCAGCAAAAGTTGCCAGAAACTATGTATCTTTCAACTATTTCTGTGATACCAAAACCAGGTCGTGAATGTAATAAGCCTTCTGATTTCAGGGCTATCAGCTTAATCAATTGTGACAAAAAAATTATAACAAAAGTAATGAATAACAGATTGGCATTAATTTTACCTAGTATTATCCATCATAACCAAGCTGGGTTTATTCCTAACAGGGATCTTAGAACCAATGTTAGAACATGCATATCCTTAAACACAATATGCAAAAAAAAAATATATATATAGATTTGACTTTGATGGTGGTCGATGCCGAAAAAGCATTTGACCGCCTTGAATGGTCATATTTGTATAAAGTTCTTGAAACATTTGAATTTCCAGTAGAATTTATTAATATGGTACAAACGGTGTATAAAGCCCCTAAAGCACAAGTTTACACCAATGGCGTTCTTTCTGAGGTATTTTCGTTAACCCGTGGTACTGCTCAAGGCTGTCCATTATCTCCAGCATTGTTTTTGATGGCTATTGAACCCTTGGCTGAGAAAATAAGACAGATAACATTTCTGGTATCACCATAGGCAAAAAACAAATATAAGTTAAGCTTATTTGCTGACGATTTTTTGTTGTATCTAAGTGATGTAGACATTTCAATCCCGAGTGTAATTAATATAATGAGTATATTTTCAAAAATTTCAGGTTATAAAATTAATAGTGGTAAAACTGAAATTTTGACTTTAGGTCAAAAACAAATAAATCCAGAAGTATTTAAACAATTTAAAGTACAAAGTGAAATTAAATATTTAGGTTGTTACATAAGCGCAAACAAAAAACAATTGTATAAAAGTAATTTTGTAACACTGAAAAATAATTTAAAACATAATCTAAATAACTACAGTGATCTCAAGTTGAATCTAATTGGTAGAATAAATTTGGTAAAAATTATGTGGCTTTCTAAGTTTATTTATTTGTCTCAGTGTATCCCGCTGACACCACCAAAAACCTTTTTCAAGGAAATAAATTCCATAATTACATCTTTTATTTGGGCTTGAAAAACCCCAAGAATAAAAATAAATGTATTGTCTTGCTCCAAATGGGAAGGAGGATTAAACCTCCCTAATATGGAACTGTATCAGATAGCAGCCCAGATGTTTTATATTGATCGTATTATTAATAATACTAATGAAGATTCATGGCTGGTTATCGAAAATCATCAATTACAACCAAATAGTTTATTATCCATCTTGTTCTCCAAGAAGAAAGTAAAGACTGATAACTTTGTTGTCAACAGTACATTAAATATGTGGAAAAAAACTAAGCAGATTTTAAAGATGGAGATTGGTTATGGAGTTACTATCATAAGTCAAGAGCGCATTATTTCAATTTGAGAGCATTTCTCACTGATATTACGTTCAGATTTCTTGCTCTCACACTCAAATAGTCACTGCTCGCGCTCAAAACCTTGCTTTCACTCAAATATTCACTGCTCGTGCTTGGATTTGCTCTGCTTGCTCTCAAACTTTCTGCTTGGACTCAGATATGTTGTTGTTTGGACAGATTTCCTACTCTCAGCTTTGAACCTTCTCCTCGCACTCAGGCTGATTATGCTCACTTGCAAAGTTTCTGCTCTCGGATTTCTCCTGCGCGCTTGGATTTTGAGAGCGGCTTTGGTTTGCGACCGGCTTTGGTTTGCGTTTATGGGCGCAGCCATCGTGGTTGCGGATGTGACGTTTTTAGACTAGAGGGAGAAGTAAGGGAGGAGCCATAGCCTGTTGGGCGGTATCTGGCTATGTATCTGACAGATTTTTTTTGAGTTGGCAACGCTGTTAACTCACATGTTACTGGCAATTGAGCAACTTCTGCTGAAGCAGCTAATATTGTATTGGTTTTTTGAGTTTGTTTGCGTTTGGCTGTTTTTTTTATTTCACTCGTTACGGCCGTTTAGAACGCACAGATTGTCAGTCTGTCCCTGGCGATACATGTAGAAAACAAAGGGAGTGAAAACAGACGAATGAGACAGAGAAAGGGAGAGATACAGACGAGTGTGCCTGAGAAAGTTGAGGAAAAGACGAGTGAGACGGAGAAAGGGAGAGATACAGACGAGTGAGACGGAGAAAGGGAGCGAAACAGATGAGTGAGACAGAGAAAGGGAGCGGAACAGATGAGTGAGACGGAGAAAGGGAGAGATAGACAAGTGAGACGGAGAAAATTATAATACATGAGCCGTCTGCTCTGATCTCAGCTGCTCTCTCTCTCTCTCTCCCCTCTGAGGCTGAATAAGTGGAACATGAAAACCGCGGGTCCCGTGAAATATGACAGCTACAGTCAATCAGAAAATAGCGTCGGGCACACTGACTTTGATGCATTTACTGTTTATCAGACCCCAGATGAGACAAGAAGCTAACGTTAGCGAACGCTGCTGTGACTGTCCCTCTGCCTCTGACGTCTGGCTGCAAGAGACGCTGTAGACACGCTGTATTAACGTTAGGCTACTGTTTAAAACGCTTTCCAGGTTAGTGGGGATGCATACCGCTCCAAACCAACGTTAAAAACGTAGTAATCTTCCCCCAGCGTTTAGTTTTGTTGCTAAACTGTGTGTAAAATGAGTAGTTAAATTATGGAGTTATATTACTATCATAAGTCAAGAGCGCATTATTTCAATTTGAGAGCATTTCTCACTGATATTATGTTCAGATGTCTTGCTCTATCATTCAAATAGTCACTGCTCGCGCTCAAAACCTTGCTCTCACACTCAAATATTCACTGCTCGTGCTTGGATTTGCTCTGCTTGCACTCAAACTTTCTGCTTGGACTCAGATATGTTGTTGTTTGGACAGATTTCCTGCTCTCAGCTTTGAACCTTCTCCTCACACTCAGGCTGATTATGCTCACTTGCAAAGTTTCTGCTCTCGGATTTCTCCTGCGCGCTTGGATTTTTTTGTGTTATAACCATAGACTGTTAATATTAATGGACATAGCATGTGTGACGTCACCCATTGGTTTGTGGAGATCAGCAATCCGTCGTTGAGTTTGCGTTTATGGGCGCAGCCATCGTGGTTGCGGATGTGACGTTTTTAGACTAGAGGGAGAAGTAAGGGAGGAGCCATAGCCTGTTGGGCGGTATCTGGCTATGTATCTGACAGATTTTTTTTTTTTTTGAGTTGGCAACGCTGCTTACACTCACATGTTCACTGGCAATCTGGACGCAACTTCTGCTGAAAGCTAGCATACATAATTCAAGGTAAGATTGAGTTTCGCTAGGTTTTAAATATATCTTTGTCCCAAAGTTATATTACATATAAGAGGAGTCACATTGTAAAGTAAATGTATCTGACGTTACCATGTAAATTGTCTGTAACGTTAGTTTGCTACTTATGGTAAAACATGCTAACGTTAATTTTCTGCAAATTGAAGTTTAACTACGTTTTCCTAATTTAAACGTAGTGTCAGCGAAATGCAAAACGGCGATTGTCAATGCTTATCATTATCTAACGCTAACTATTAGCAAATGTCTAACCAAGTTTCTTAGAACGTTTGGCTAACTGTAATAACCATAAAGCACCGATAATGACTTGCTACCATTTGCGCCATCAGTCTATGGTTGGTGCATTTAGCCTTTACATGCTTTTAAGAGCTAACGTTAGCAGATATATATATATATATATATATATATATATATATATATATATATATATATTTAACTATGAGGTGCTCAAATGGAAATTGATGACTCTTTTTCTTTCTTTCAGAAATAGGAATGAAGGAGGACCTGCAGCACCTCCACCTTCAGTATCCAGGCATGAAGTTCATCTTCTCTGGCATCACCCAGAGACGCAGGTGGAAGACTCGCAGTTTTTTTTTTCTTTTTCCACTTTGCATTACAGACAACCAACAGACTGTCACACTATGCTCACTGTAATTGTAAAGGCGGCTTTTATTTCTTTACCCAGGCATTTGGACTTGACTGAACATTGCAGCACAAGTGCTTTAAGCTTTATATGTTAAGCTATATTTTTATATTGTGGTGATTGTGGTCAACCATTTCTACTGTAATTAACAATGTGGCACTAGTGATTCAACTACCTCTTTTTATTATGCAGACTTCACAGTGAAAGTGAAGTTTGCCTTTACCTTGACCTACAGCAGTGATTTATGTGTGGAATTTACACTGGATTGTAAAAGGTGAACTACATTATTTAATTCATCAATTTAAACATAGTGTTAAAAATATTGCCAGTGTTGTTTGTGGTTTATGTAGTTTTTGAAGTTAATGCCCATTTCAATGTGAAATAAAGGTCTTTCTAAGGCTACATTTGTTGTTTTTCTCAAGTAACTATGAACATGTAGTCATATAAGACATTGGTAATTTGATAGAATTTGTAATTGATTAAAAGTGTATATTTTGGCTTTAATCAACATAAATGATTTCTTAAATGTTACCATATTTACTTGAATGTTGACAAAGAAGAAGGATCAGCAAAATGTAGTTTGTGCTTTTCTTGTGTCTATGTACTTGTCAATTTTAATCACCATTAAAACACTTCACCAAAATCCTTTTAGATTAATTTATATGAATATATTTAATTTTGAAATACAGTAGTCAAGTATTTAGTAGGTAATTGAAAATGCACTAGGTGTTGTTTAATATGTGTAGGGTTATTGTAAATTCATTATAACAAAAGTATGATCACAAATTGCAAAGAAAAAAATTAACAACTTATTCAATGTAATAATTAAATCAATGTACCTGCACTGCCATTTTTAAAGTATGAAAACTAAAAACTATACAAGGACATGCAATGTCAATATCTAATTCTAACTGTTTAATCCTATACATAAAATATCTAAATTATATGCCTAATACATATTTATAAAGTGCTAACTGTTTGTATGGTGGAACAGAACCCAAATGCAGACAGAACGCAGAGCCAGGAGTGTGAATTAACAGGTTTTATTTAAAGTACTCAAGTATCGAGTCCAGGTTTCTGAGGGGGAAAAGCACGTCCAAGTTTCCAGGATGGAGAAGGGGTCCGTTGGTTTCTGCGATGGAGCGGGTCCATCAGAGGAAGACAGTAGGCCGGCTAGTGGTGGGGAGTCCAGTGATGGTGGGTGTCTGGCCCGGTGGATGGCAGGAGTGAAGCGCTAGCGGGAGTCAGGTTCCAATGGCAGATGAGGCACAAGAGAAAGGATAAGGACAGGCAAATACACAAATGACTCAACAGATAGCAAGGTTTGTCATGAGCAAGACTAACTGTGGTCGTCTGGACTATGATCTGATGCAGAGTGGAGGAACGACCTGGTATATGACATGACCCGGTATATGACGCAGAGGTTGATTGTGGTAAAAGACAAACATGTAGTTAAGGCATGGTAGATCACAATGAATTCTATTAATATATGAGCTTGTACATGAATCTATGCTTCAGTTGAGGACATGCAGTATTAAGTAAACCTACTCCTACATGTCAAATTTATCTTAGACAATTTGTATTGTACGCAACACTTTTTTAATGATATGTACATTTTGGTAATAAACAGCACTTGTAAATATAGATTGTAACATGTATGTGAGTCATCTTAAAACAGACCAATGTGCTGATAGAAGGTCTATAAATAGATTAGTAGACAGTAAGTGGAAGAAAGACATCAGTGTAACAGCATCAACAGTGGTTAATAACTCCTGCAACAGCATGCTTGTTAGGTACATTAACAGTCTGAAATAATGTATTTAGAATTTTTTGAGAAAAGATCTTAGTGACGCTCCAATATTGAACCTGGTGCTTTATACAATACGTTTGGCTGCAGAACTGAAGCTTTACCAAGATAGAACACTAATGTAACTTTACAATAATATAAATATATTTTTTCATGTGCGACATGTTATCGCAAAAACGCATATTCTGGCCCACTGCCCCGCCCGGAGACCTCCGTCTCCGAGTTTACGCGCTCCCCCAGCAGCTTTGTCCGAGGGTGAGGGTGACGGTGGTGCTGTGTGAGTGCCCCGCGGCGGGGATGATAGGGTATGTGCCTGTCCTTTGGGCGCCTCCGGGTAACATTGCCAAACTCTCGGGCAGGAACATATATTTCAGTATATTCAAGTAAAAGCAGTCTCTGCTTGTCCAATGCGCCACACGAAACTCATATGTGAGGGGGTAATTTCTAAATCACACGCGGTCCCAAAATTATTCTAATCCCGTGCGAATATAGGGTTTATATGAATTTGCACCATAACGTTAGCTATATCAGGTTTTGATTTTAAGATAACATTAGCTACCATTACATGTAATGGTAATGTTAGCTTGCGGGTTAGGCATGCGCATCGATTAGCAATAACACCACATATGGTTAAAAATAGATCGCTGCCGAGACCGTTGTGCATACCTACTGTATACGACTGTAACGTTAAATATATATTTGAATCCGTTTATATGGTCTGCCTAATGTTATCAGTTAGCCCGCTTGCTTGGTTAGCAAGGTGCAATCTAGCTAGCTAACTGATATTAATTGGGATGGTAACGTTGGCTAACGAAAAACAGTATTTAAAAAAAAAGATTTAACGTTACTTACCAGAAAAACTGAACTGTCTTGTCGTCCAACCGAACGCTGAATAAGACATTATTAGGCGACCAAAGTGTCACAGTCACTACGAAGAAAGCGTGGTCAACCCCCAAAATGAAGTTTACGTGCCATGGATAAGCTTTGCTAAACCTCTGTCATGATTGACAGGCCACGAACTGTCAATCACATCATAGCCACGCCCTAAAACACCCCCTGCTTTATCACCGATTTTAAAATCATTCTGTGTTGCAGAAGACTTAAAACTAGCGATTGAGACCATAAACTATTCATGAAGATGTTTACTGAGGTAATAAAACAAGTGAGAAGTGGGTCATTTCGCCATAGACTTCTACAGAAACCGACCTCCTTTTGCAACCGCACGTGTCGCCCCCTGCGGGAATTCAGATAGAATGCAGGTTTAAGGCTTTAAGGCTTTGCCGAACCGGATGAGCTGTCCACTAGGTGTTTCTCAATGTCAAGGAAGGATCCTTCGAAGCCAGAATTTGGAGGATGCTACGTCATCGACGTCCGTCGAAGGACCGTTCCAATGTCGAGGATCCTCCGAATCCCACCAAGGACTGAGTCCTTCGTTCGGAGAATTTCCCATAGACGGCAAAGGATGCATATGTGTATCCTTCGTGCTCCCAAATCACCCACAATCCTAAGCGCGCGGCTTTGCCAGTTCGTTTAAAAAAATTAAATGGCGGACCTAAGCGGGAGTTGGAGCGGCATCGCTGACGGCGAAATAATCATTTAAATGTAACTATCTTTAGTGTTTGCCGTACATGTGTTATCACCGTTAATGTTTTACATAAATGTAAAGCTTAACGCTTTAATGCTGGTACAGATTGCTATAGTAATTAGGTAGATACACCCGAGCTAACGTTAAGCTAACTGAACCTATCATTAACATTAGGCTGTTAGCTAGCTAGCTAGCTAGCTGTCTTTTTGTGCCATTTGTGTTTTTAAAGTTTAATGTCCGGTAGCATTTTCATCTCTTTTATATGTTGTTACTCTATATGCGTAACGTTAGCCGAGATTTAGAAATGTGTGTGTTTATCAGTTGTAGCTGCAGGGTGGTAGGTAACGCTGCACCTTATTTACTTCACTATCAACGTTACATGAAGGCTAAAATGTATGAGTAGTTTCCCATGTAAAAAGTATAACGTTTCATATAACGTTACGTTATAACATTCGTAATGGTAAACATCATTTTCTTGTGTTTGCTGTCTTCTAACAGGGACAAACGGAGGCGGTCACTGATGATGGGAAAGCAAAAGACAAGCAGGAAGACAGAGGCCAAAAAGAGATGTTGAATAGATTATTTGCTAAAGCCTATTAGAGATTGGCATTCTGAAAATAAATGCATTAAATGAACTGGTTTGTCTGTGTCATTACGTTTTTGGGTGTGTATATAATATAAACTGTTTTTCAATGTCTATTTCTAACTGAATAATTATATTCAGATGGTACCTATTTCAATAACTTGTAAGGTATAGAAGCTCTAAAAAGACATTAAAGAAACGTGTATCTTTATTATAACATTTATTCAAACATTACTATATACTGTACACAAGTATATTCAACATGAAGAGCGACCAGACTCAGCAGTTGATGATGGGGTTTCCAGACTGCAGACAGAAGGAGAAAGCTTTAGGTTAGTCTAGTTATCCAACCGGTCCTGGTAAGATTATAATTGTATCACAAATATATGTAAGCATACTGTAACATTAAGGTACTTAATGTAACTGTGTAGTGGTCTCCATTATGGTCTTAACCTACAACTGTTGACCATTTAACTCACTTACACCTAGCTACCTTTACTGTGTTAGTGGGTGTTTATCAATGGTGTTGTTATTATGACTTCATATGTTGGATGTAGCCTTGTAGCTTGCGTGTCTATAGTACTATTTAACCTTTCTCACTTGCAGTTTACTGCATATCATACTGCCTGTGGTAGGTCATTAGCTGGTAGTGTTTACCTTGTAGATGCTGATCATATTTTGCACCGCATTTGTTATAAAGCTAGAAGCTACTGGACAATGAGCTAATGTTACATACATGCAGTAAACTACAAGCTAATGTAAACTGCTACTGTAAGCTTAATGTAATTAAGATTAATTAATGCAATTCTCCTTACCAGTTAAGTGTTATGACAACTACAAACATGAACTCCCACGAATTTTTTATTTATTGACATGGGATAAATAAGAGAAAACGACTATTGCTTACATTAAAGCCTATCAGTGTCGGTAACGTTACCTACCTTAGCACGTTGCGGCAAAGTTGCCGACAGAATATTCTCCTCCTGCAAGCGGACTGACGCTGATTCAGCTTCTCCATCTCAACAAAAAAAATTTAACAGCACAGTTCACAGTTCCGCATCCATTTCGTCCAGTGTTTTGAAATGCAGCGCAGAGGTGAAGGCGGCGAAACATTTTCAATGACGCAAGCACGCAATGATGTGCACTTGGTAGCCTGTTCCAATGTACATGCTCTCCGAATGCTCAGGAGCAGGGGCGTAGGCAGAAATAGTATTTTGGGCGGGCCAGTACAAAAGTGGGTGGGCCATTTTCTAAAAGACGAAGTAGCAAAAAGGACTAACTGAAAAAAACAGCAACGATTTTACCTTCCAACATACTGCATTACAACGACAATAACAGTACTGTCTACAACATGCTCAACCAACAAAGCTCCGTCTAAAAGGTTTGTACACAACAATATAGACAAAAACCTGTAGATTGTAACATATTCAGTAGGGGTGTGACGAGACACTCGCTCACGAGACAAGACGAGACACGAGATTGGGGTCACGAGAGCGAGACGCGATTTTAACACTAATTTAAAGAAAACTTCAGTTAAGAAATATGACTGGGAAAAATAGTCTTTACTCAGAGAACCAAGGTTACAAGCTAGGGGTGTGACGAGACGCTTACTCCACGAGACGAAACACATCACGAGATTGGGTTCATGAGAACGAGACGAGATTTCTCGTCGCGGTAAAAAGTTGTCTCGTGAGGCGATGTGATGTCAGCGTGATGGAGCGTGGAATTACTATTGAAAATCCCCCTGCCACTTTTAAATCATTTGTGTGGCAACATTTTGGTTTTCCTGCGGAAATAATAAACGGCGAAAGAGTGACAGACAAGACGAACACAATATGTAAACATTGTAAGAAAAAAATGCCGTATACCGCGGCTAACACGAGCACTATGCAAAAACACTTACAGCACCACCACAGCTCTCTACTAGCTAACTACTGCACCCGCGACTCGCGGGTGCAGTAGTTAGTAGTACGGCATTTCTTTCTTACAATGTTTACATATTGTGTTCGTCTTGTCTGTCACTCTTTCACTCTTTTCACCTCGACGAGAAATCTCGTCACGCGAGATCTCGCGAGATCTCGTAAAACGAGATCTCGTCACACCCTTAATATTCAGGCTAAAATATATTTTCACCGGCAGCAACAGCAGCATTGGCTCTGCACAGCACTGTTATAAAATTAACCCTTTTATTGCACAAAGTGGCATGAACCCACACAGCAGAGAAGGCATTTACATACTGCAGGACATAGAATAGCCTACATCAGACAGAAATCACACATGTAACAATGCAACAGCATTGTTGCTTCAGGACTATGGTCAGATCATGAGCAGCAAATGGCTACCAGCAGTAAAAGAAAATCAAAGAATGAAAACTTCCAGCCAAGCATTGTTTAGCTAAATTATGAAAGACATAATGAAAAGTGGCCAGCCAGGTGCCAAATCTTAGACAGTGTATTAAGTCCACGGCAGTGACAGGATCAAAGAAAACTCAAAACTAGGTCACTAGAGAAGTTATCTTCTTATTTAATGTGGGCAAAACACAAACGCTTTTCAGCTAGAAGCCATCATCAGTATTCACCATTTCTTACTAAAATAGGAAGGTTACTAGGTTAGCTAGGTTACTTAATTAATAACACAAGAAGCGTGAAAGACGTTTGACTTAATGTTACCTGTGTGAGGGCCTCCTCTTTGGCTGATGGGCCGTCAGCTCCGCTGGGGAAATGTCTGCACATACTGCAGAAAAGCTTGTCCTTATTTACACTGGATTCCATCCAAGAAAACTGTTCATACCACTTTAAAGAGAAGCCATTGTTGTCGCGGTAACGCTTTTAACAGTGCATTGCTTAACACATCCGTGGTACCTAGCTACGTTGTCTAAACAGCCAGCTAGCTAACGTTAGCTGCTGAAGGCAGCCCGGAGAGTCTGCCTGTTGTTACCATAGCAACCAACTACGTTCCGAAGGCGTTTGATCTAATTCTTTGATTGTTTGGTTTAAACAGTTTGGTTTTAATCAGAAGAAAATACACATTAAACACACACAACTAGCTAGTCCTGTTATTATTTCTTTTTTTGCATACATTTGAATATTTTTCATAACAAAACGTATTTTGATCAAACTTGGCTGGACGGGCCAGTGAGTAAAGTGGGCGGGCCAGTGCCGCCCTGGCTCATTACTGCCTACGCCCCTGCTCAGGAGGAGCCTGGCCTAGCCTCTGAAGGATCCTTTCTTGGAAGGACTAGTCCTACCAAGGAAGGATCCTTGACATTGAGAAACAGCTACAGTCTATGGTTATAACCATAGACTGTATATTATTAGTGGACAGCGCATCCGTTTCGGCAAAGTGCTGCAAATGCGGAAGTGCCTTAAACCTGCATTCTATCTGAATTCCAGCAGGGGGCGACACGTGCGGTTGCAAAAGGAGGTCGGTTTCTGCAGAAGTCTATGAGAATGTGATCCACTTCTCACTGGATTTTCTACCTGAGTTCACATTTTCATGAAGAGTTTATGGTCTCAATCGCTAGTTTTAAGTCTTCTGCAACACAGAATGATGTTAATTTTTTGAATTATGGTCTCGTTGATTTTAAAATCGTCGATAAAGCAGGGGGTGTTTTAGGGTGTGGCTATGATGTGATTGACAGTTCGCGGCCTGTCAATCATGACAGAGGTTTAGCAAAGCTTATCCAAGGCACGTAAACTTCATTTTGGAGTTTGACCAGCTTTCTTCGTAGTGACTGTGACACTTTGGTCGCCTAATGTCTTATTCAGCATTCGGTTGGACGACAAGACAGTCAAAGGAGTCAGCAGTTCAGTTTTTCTGGTAAGTAACGTAAAAAAAAATTTAAATACTGTTTTTCGTTAACTAACATTAGCATCCCAATTAATATGAGTTAGCTAGCTAGAGTGCACCTTGCTAATCAAGCTAGCGGGCTAACATTATGCAGACCGTATAAACGGATTCAAATATATATTTAACGTTATAGTCGTATACAGTAGGTATGCACAACGGTCTCGCCGGTGATCTATTTTTAACCACATGTGGTGTTATTGCTAATTGCTAATGCGAATGTCTAACCCTAACCCGCAAGCTAACATAACCATTACATGTAATGGTAGCTAATGTTAGCTTAAAATCAAAGCCTGATATAGCTAACGTTATGGTGCAAATTCATATAAACCCTATATTCACACGGGGATTAAAATAATTTTGGGACCGCATGTGATTTAGAAATTACTCCCTCACATCTGAGTTTCGTGTGGCGCATTCGCACAGGACAAGCAGAGACTGCTTTTACTTGAATATAGTGAAATATATGTTCCTGCCCAAGAGTTGGGCAACGTTACCCGGAGGCACCCGAAGGACAGGCACATACCCTATCATCCCCACTGCGGTGGCACCCACACAGCATCACCGTCACCCTCACCCTCGGACAAAGCCGCGGGGGGAGCGCGTAGACTCGGAGACGGAGGTCTCCAGGCGGGGCAGTGGGCCAGAATATGCGTTTTTGCGATAAAATGTTGTAAAGGTAGCTAGGTGTAAGTGAGTTAAATGGTCAACAGTTGTCAGTTAAGACCATAATGAAGACCACTACACAGTTACATTAAGTACCCTAATGTTACAGTATGCTTACATATATTTGTGATACAATTATAATCTTACCAGGACAGGTTGGATAACTAGACTAACCTAAAGCTTTGCACCCCCGGTACAAATAGCCTCGGCCACACAGCTGAGCTATTTACACCCTGTGACGTAACAACAAAAAAACGTTGCTCGCGTGCACCGAAATCATGGCGGACGTTCATCTTCCATGACCGCAGAAACTGGCATATTAGGGAAGTTTTGTTTCTAAAGTTTATAACAATTGAATTTCTAGCGGAAAATGGATACTACAGTTGCGCTTTCTGTCTTCAGTGAAAGCATACAACCGTTAGTTTGTTAGTTAGTTCCTATTTTTTTGTATACAGTATGGTTACCTAGCAACCGAGGCTTGAAGAAACCAAGTGGTAAAAAGTTGTTCAATTTCCTGAAAGAACTGCTAGGTGAGTGGTTAGTGCGCTTGCCTTTGGTATGGGAGTTTGGAGTTCGACTCCTCTGTGTGGTGATCTCATTTTTTTAAATTTGGATTGGATAATTTGCATGCAATTGCGCAAGTCAGGACCCGCGAACGCGAATTTTTTTTTTTTTTTGCAGGGTGGTAGGGGAAGACTCATGAATATGCCTGCTCTGGTTGGGTTGGTTAGGTTTAGGCAAGAGGAGTGGGATGGTTATGGTTAGGGTAAGAATGTCAGGACGATAATATTCCAAAAAGGTGTAATACATGAGTAGTATGGATAACTGTGTGTAAATATATGCCAAGGTACTGTAAATGCACAGGGGTGCAAATAGCATACACTGCTAATTGTACCAGGGTACAAATAGCATACTCTGCTAATTGTACCAGGGGTGCAAATAGCATACACTGCTAATTGTACCAGGGGTGCAAATAGCCTCACCCTATAATTATTCAGTTAGAAATAGACATTGAAAAACAGTTTATATTATATACACACCCAAAAACGTAATGACACAGACAAACCAGTTCATTTAATGCATTTATTTTCAGAATGCCAATCTCTAATAGGCTTTAGCAAATAATTTATTCAACATCTCTCTTTGGCCTCTGTCTTCCTGCTTGTCTTTTGCTTTCCCATCATCAGTGACCGCCTCCGTTTGTCCCTGTTAGAAGACAGCAAACACAAGAAAAAGATGTTTACCATTATGAATGCTATAACGTAACGTTATATGAAACGTTATACTTTTTACATGGGAAACTACTCATACATTTTAGCCTTCATGTAACATTGATAGTGAAGTAAATAAGGTGCAGCGTTACCTACCACCCTGCAGCTACAACTGATAAACACACACATTTCTAAATCTTGGCTAACGTTACGCATATAGAGTAACAACATATAAAAGAGATGAAAATGCCACCGGACATTAAACTTTAAAAACACAAATGGCACAAAAAGACAGCTAGCTAGCTAGCTAGCTAACAGCCTAATGTTAATGATAGGTTCAGTTAGCTTAACGTTAGCTTGGGTGTATCTACCTAATTACTATAGCAATCTGTACCAGCATTAAAGCGTTAAGCTTTACATTTATGTAAAACATTAACGGTGATAACACATGTACGGCAAACACTAAAGATACTTACATTTAAATGATTATTTCGCCGTCAGCGATGCCGCTCCAACTCCCGCTTAGGTCCGCCATTTAATTTTTTAAAACGAACTGGCAAAGCCCCGCGCATAGGATTGTGGGTGATTTGGGAGCACGACGGATACACATATGCATCCTTTGCCGTCTATGGGAAATTCTCCGAACGAAGGACTCAGTCCTTGGTGGGATTCGGAGGATCCTCGACATTGGAATGGTCCTTCGACGGACGTCGATGACGTAGCATCCTCCAAATTCTGGCTTCGAAGGATCCTTCCTTGACATTGAGAAACACCTTGTATATATTAGTGGACAGCTCATCCGGTTCGGCAAAGTGCTGCAAATGCGGAAGTGCCTTAAACCTGCATTCTATCTGAATTCCAGCAGGGAGCGACACGTGCGGTTGCAAAAGGAGGTCGGTTTCTGTAGAAGTCTATGGCGAAATGACCCACTTCTCACTTGTTTTATTACCTCAGTAAACATCTTCATGAATAGTTTATGGTCTCAATCGCTAGTTTTAAGTCTTCTGCAACACAGAATGATGTTCATTTTTTGAATTATGGTCTCGTTGATTTTAAAATCGTCGATAAAGCAGGGGGTGTTTTAGGGCGTGGCTATGATGTGATTGACAGTTCGCGGCCTGTCAATCATGACAGAGGTTTAGCAAAGCTTATCCATGGCACGTAAACTTCATTTTGGGGGTTGACCACGCTTTCTTTGTAGTGACTGTGACACTTTGGTCGCCTAATAATGTCTTATTCAGCGTTCGGTTGGACGACAAGAGTTCAGTTTTTCCGGTAAGTAACGTTACATTTTTTTTTTAAATACTGTTTTTCGTTAGCCAACATTACTATCCCAATTAATATCAGTTAGCTATATATATTATTGTAAAGTTACATTTGTGTTCTATCTTGAAAAATCTTCAGTTCTGCAGCCAAATGCAGCACCAGGTATAAAGCACCAGGTTCAATATTGTAATATGTAAGATCTTTTCTAAAAAGATTCTAAATACATTATTTCAGACTGTTAATGTACCTAAAAAGCATGCTGTTGCAGGAGTTATTAACCACTGTTGTTGATGCTGTTACACTGATGTCTTTCTTCCACTTACTGTCTACTAATTTATTTATAGACCTTCTGTCAGCACATTAGTCTGTTTTAAGATGAGTCACATACATGTTACAATCTATATTTGCAAGTGCTGTTTATTACCAAAATGTACATCTCATTAAAAAAGTGTTGCGTACAATACACATTGTCTAAGATACATTTGACATGTAGGAGTATATTTACTTAATACTGCATGTCCTCAACTGAAGCTTAGATTCATGTACAAGCTCATATATTAATAGAATTCATTGTGATCTACCATGCCTTAACTACACATTTGTCTTTTACCACAATCAACCTCTGCGTCATATACCGGGTCGTTCCTCCACTCTGCATCAGATCATAGTTCAGACGACCACAGTTAGTCTTGCTCATGACAAACCTTGCTACCTGTAGAATCATTTGTGTATTTGCCTGTCCTTATTCTTTCTCTTGTGCCTCAGCTGCCATTGGAACCTGACTCCTGCTACCGCTTCACTCCTGCCATCCACCGGACCAGACACCCACCATCACTGGACCCCACCACTAGCCGGCCTACTGTCTTCCTCTGATGGACCTGCTCCTTCCCAGAAACCACTGGACCCGTTCTCCATCCTGGAAACTTGGACATGCTTTTCCCCCTCAGAAACCTGGACTCGATACTTGAGTACTTTAAATAAAACCTGTTAATTCACACTCCTGGCTCTGCGTTCTGTCTGCATTTGGGTTCTGTTCACCATTCAAACCTAACGGTTAACACTTTAGAAATATGTATTAGGCATATAATTTAGATATTTTATGTATAGGATTAAACTGTTAGACATTGGATGTCCTTGTATGTTTTTTAGTTTTCATACTTTAAAAATGCCAGTGCAGTAAATATAAGGTACATTGATTTAATCATTACATTGAATAAGTTGTTTGTTTTTCTTTGCAATTTGTGATCATACTTTTGTTATAATGAATTTACAATAACTCTACACTGATTAAACAGCACCTAGTGCATTTCCAATTACCTACTAACCACTTGACTATGTATTTAATCTAAAAGGATTTTGGTAGTATTTTAATGCTGATTAAAATTGACAAGTACATAAAGACACACAAGAAAAGCACAAACTACATTTTGCTGATCCTTCAACATTCAAGTAAGTATGGTAACATTTAAGAAATAATTTATGTTGATTAATGCCAAAATAGACAATTTTTAATCAATTACAAATTCTATCAAATTACCAATGTCTTGTATGACTACAATACTGTATGTTCCTATAGTTACTTCAGAAAAACAACAAATGTAGCCTTAGAAAGACCTTTATTTCACATTGAAATGGGCATTAACTTCGAAAACTACATAAACCACAAACAACACTGGCAATATTTTTAACATTATGTTTAAACTGAATAATTAAATAATGTAGTTCACCTCTTACAATCCAGTGTAAATTCCACACATAAATCACTGCTGTAGTAGCCTGGGTAAACCCTGACGACCTTCCGGCAAATTTGAGATTTGCTCTGCAGATCAGTCTGGCGAAGAGCCCATTCAAACCCATTTCAAATTTCCTCAAAATTGAGGCACCAATCAGAAACGCTGAGGCGGGCTTAACACCAATCACAACCGTTGAGGCGGGCTTTACGCGACGAGGATAGCGCAGCGACGGCGAGCAGCTTTTTGTTTACATTTAACATGACGGCTACCGAAGCCGTGCTTCACCATGCCCAGGGCTCAGTAGGTCAGTCTGACATATGCCGATTTTATACCAGTCAATGCTATAATTAACTGACAACAGAAGTTATACGAGTTACAGTTCTCAAGGACGCACGCACACACGGATAGAGACACAGTCTCTTTTTCCTTTCTCTCAACTTCTCCGCCGTGTGGCGTAGCGTGCCGCGCGTGAGGGTTGGCCAGCGGTGTCCGCTATTCTTGCACATGTAAGGAGCCTCGTGAATTAACCTGCAACATATTAGCTGTTTGGAAATTCTTCAGCGTGTGTACAGAAGATAACAAGTTAGCAATATGCAACACCTGCAAGGAGACAGTAGGGCGTGGAGGGACCACACCATGAACCAGAATCAAATTTTTTTTGTTGGATATTGGATGTGAAAAGCGTCACCCGGATCGTTGGTCTGATTGGTTGAAGGACTATCCAATGAGCCCAGAGTGGCATCCGTTGGTGACGCCCCTCTGGAAATGAACTGTCAATGAACCTTTCCCAGACCCACTCTCAGTTACAGCTGAGAAGGGTCTGGTGTTAACTAGGCTAACATAACACATCTACGTAGCCTACAGAAATATAATAAAATTTCTATTTTAAATGCCTAGATGTAGGCTATCACAAGTTAATCTGAGCGGATCACATTTTGCCACAGCTAACAGCTGTCTCCACACTGCGTTCAGCTGCGTGTAAAAAACTCAAATGTAGTTTGTTTTACTTACAGGCTGTATTTAAATATTAACAGATCTCAATACACTTAATCCATGTTGTACGGTTATTGAATTAAGTTGTGATGCCGTTGCAAGAACGAAGACTGACAACGTAGGTGGCTGTGTCGATGCCTCTTCACAATTGGCTACTGCAAACGTCAGTGTGTTTTCCATTATCAGTGTTATATTTGTAGCCTATCATTCCGTTAATAATCTGACTTGAAGTTGATTTGAGATGCTTTCATACAGGGATAAGTGAAACATACTTTCTGAGGTGTTCGCACATAATGTTTGTGGCGATAGCAAATGTGACACAACTTCTATCCCGTTGATTGTGTTTTATGTTGAATTCTACGGACGTGCATCATTCTCATCACTATGGTAGTCTACACTACTAGCTACTCATTCATCACATTTGGACAGGACTGTCAAACTCCCATTTTATAGCGATTTGGATATTAGGCGCAGGTGTGGAAAGGTGAAATATCAGGTTTGTGCTGAGGCCTGTACTACAAAGCAAGATCAACATGTCCTGGATTTCTTTCAGTAATCCGGCTTCACCAAACCTAACAACCGCGGTCCCGCATAACCTGTACTACGACGCTTGTTATCAACTAGTTCAGTCAACCCAGGGTTTCCCAATCCAGCGGCGCGCGCGTTCACATAAAAGAGGCGGTGTTTGCACAGCACGACCAATCGCAAACGTCTACCATGTTATATATATATATATATATATATAAGAAGAGCAAATTATAATTCTCCATAAATATGAAGAACACAGACACGGTTTTACAGGGAAAACGCAATACAGTCACTGCTTCCTAAAACAAGAAGGAAAGCTGGCAAAAAAAATAAATAAAAAATAGCCGACGCTGTAGATGTTTAAATCACAACGCTTATTAATATCACTTCCCCATCAGTCAGGACCAAGATCTGACCATAATTACACTTGGGCTTTCCATAAACTGTCGTTGCTTTAGCCTATTATTTCAGTTGCAACCCTGGTAGTGGGAAGCAACCGTGAGAGCAAATAAAAAACATCAAAACATAATTCAAACCGATGTGCGCATTGGCGACACACGGCTCAATAAGCCGATATGTAATTCCCTCCCATTAAAATATATATATTTCATAAAAATACCAATCAGGGAATGTTAACAGGTTGTCGGTCTCTAAATGTTTTAACTTTTATGAGCGCATCTCTCTCTCTCTGCACCGAGCTCCGCCTGATTTTCTTTAAGAATGGTGACGCCGTTATCAATCGAGTATTGATTGGTCAGTAGGCGGTGCTTTTACACCGGTTGATCTCTGATCTCCAACTTAACCTGCTCCCGACCAGGTTAGGTGTTCAGCATGAGTTACCACGGCGATTGAACCCGATAACAACTGATCCACCTTTGTAGTACAGAAAATCCTGGGTTGAGCCTGAAGTTAGCTCGTTAATGCCAAATCCTGCTTTGTAGTTACAGGCCTCTGGTGTCTTTGTTGTTAGCTTGTTTGTTATCTATATGCCTACCTATAGGTTGGACACCGTTTTATAATTAAATAAAGCGTGAATGTCACTAGATAATCTAAACAAATCAGTGTGTCCGTGCATGGTTTACAGTCCGAGACCGTAAGGTAAGATAGTAATTATGTTAAAGCAAGCTATGTACACCTAATTTTAAAAAAAAACAACCTCCATTTTTAAAAAACACAACATTTCTTTCCATTGTTTTGCAGATGATGTACAAATCTATTTGCCTGTAAGAAACAATGAGAAGGACACTATCCAGCCATTGTTAAACTGCTTGAGTGATCTCAAAATATGGTTGGATCAGAATTTTCTCTGTCTTAATGACAATAAGACCAAAGTTGTTGTGTTTGGACGTGCTGAACATTTCAGTGCCTGTGTAGATACTCTCAGTACTTTAGGCTCCCAAATTCGTCCTTTTACCAGAAATCTGGGAGTGATTTTTGACAGTGCTTTTAAATTTGACAAACAGATTAGTAAAATCTAGCTTCTTCCAGCTGAGACTCTTGGCTAAGGTCAAGCCTTACCTGCTACGCAAAGACTTTGAAAGAGTCATACATGCATTCGTTACGTCCCGCTTAGACTACTGTAACTCACTGTACGTTGGATTGGATCAGTCATCCCTTCGTCGGTTACAGTTAGTCCAGAACGCAGCAGCTCGACTTTTAACCGGGACTAAAAAGCGTGACCATATTACACCGGTTTTGGCCACGCTCCACTGGCTTCCTGTTTGTTTCAGGATTGAATTTAAAATTGTATTAATTGTTTTTAAGATCTTAAATGGGTTGTCGCCTTCTTACTTATTGGAGCTCTGTAGTCCACACACCTGTCAAAGCACTCAGGTCGTCCAATCAGATGCTCCTCGATGTGCCCAGATCCAGGTTAAGAACCAAAGGTGACCGAGCCTTTTCAGTGGCTGCTCCAAACCTCTGGAATAGTCTACCTATTCATGCAAGAACAGCTCGGATCATTGAAACATTCAAGTCCATGCTTAAGACCCACTATTATTCATTGGCTTTCAATTCAAGTTGAGCTTTGATATCTTGACCTTATTGACCTTATTCTTTTTCTACTGTCAGTTATTTTGTATTGTACATTGTGCTTTGTTTGTGTTTATTGTCTCGTTGCTTTTGGAGCATGTTAAGCACTTTGGTCAACTGAGGTTGTTTTTAAACGTGCTATATAAATAAAATTGAACTGAACTGAACCTAATATATTACGTGTTGATGTCTATGAATCTGTCTTTAATAGGAGCATACTATACAAAGACAACAGTGGAGAGTTCCTGGATCGGTCTGTCCTCAAAATGCCAGAGATCTACAAGGACTTCACCCTTTTCTGCACCATCAGCGTATAATCAAAGTGATAAAAGAGAGAACAAATTATTGTTTTCTCTGTTGACATGAATAGGTGCCTGTAATGTCTGCCCATATATTCAATCAATTCAATAAATGTTGATAAGTATCACTGATATTTCTTAAATCATTGTAGTTTTTCAGAGCAATAAGATACAGATTATTAAAACCATGTTCACATTTGCAACAAATTAAAACCCTGATCAAGGCAAATTCTTTTTTCATGTTCCATAACATTTATAAAAAAAAAAAAAACAGTGCAATTAAATTTACCAGAGCTGACACTTGGTAAATAGCTTTAATTTACCTTGTCAAAACAATGAGTAATTCATAACAAATTGCACAATATTTGACACAAAACCTTAAAAGTGTATGGTTCATACTACGGTGAAGCAGTACAATTTGCCTATAGGATTTACTGTAGCAGGAACATTGATATTGGCAAACAGATGACCCAGGTTCAGGTGAGTTTGTGAGCAGGGTTATGAATAAAGATAAGATAAGCCTAGTGTTCACAAGAGGGATGATTCAGGTATGGCAACACAAATTAAGAATAATTCAATTAAATAGGAGGTATATACAACTAGTAGAAGATAAATTAACTATACAAGAAATATATATATAATATATATAAAGTTATGAGGTGGCAAGCTAAAGTTTAGTCAATAGCATGGAGTCAAGTCAACAGTGTACACCAGAATAATTTATACTGTGATTAAGTAATGATACTTACTGTTGTCTGTACTAATATAACAACACAAAAAAATAATATAGTGTTTGATGCAGTATGGAGAACAACCAAGTCCCATATGAACCCAAGAGACTTTAAAGGGATACTTCACCGATTTAGCATTCAGCTTTGTATCAGTAGAAACCCGATAGTATTTCTGAATGACCGTGCCTCCCTCCCTCATGTCCCCCTGAGACGAGAGATCTCTGCATTTGGGGCCTGGAAAAAATCTTCCGATGACGTAAAATGACGATTTTTGCGTCATCGGAAGATTTTGGGGCCAGAGGCAAGGACTACAGCCAGTAGTAGGATCTACTTCGTATGTTTTCAACACGCGCCACAGGGGTTGGTCTGCCGAATTCTGGCCGAGGTATTCCGAATGAAAACGACTGTCAGCCATCTTGAATCTTCGCTAAACAGGCTCTCGGTTTTCAGCAGAAAACATTTACAACAATTATCTGCATTCAAACTACCGGACGTGTACCAACGGGATACATCGGTACAGATCGGAGAATATGCAGGAAACGTTATTACAGACGCAATACCGGCACACTACCGCTGAAGCCGCTTCGCACGGAGACCAGCGGTGTCGCTCAATGCCGGCTACCGGCTAGGGGACATCCTCATCGGTTAGGTGGAAAGCTAACGCTTAGCTGTCCACCTGTCCCATCCATCCTGCTTGCAAGTGTCTGCCATTAAACAACAAGCTGGACTACATCCTCCTTCAACGAAACTCCCAACGTGATTTCAGTGACTGCTGTGTTTTTGTTGTTGTGGAAACATGCCTGAACAACAGTGTACCGGAACCGGACTATCCAGCTACCAGGCTGCTCTCGCCGCCCGTGGAGGTAGGCTGTGTTAAACGGACTGGTGTAGAAATAAAATCCAATTAGCTACTGCTAACTGCTGGTGGAGTGTCCGGCCATTTAGACCACAAACTGGACTACATCCAACTTCAACGTAAACTCCCAACGTGAGTTGAGAGACTGCTGTGTTTTTGTTGTTGTGGAAACATGCCTGAATAGTGTACTGGACTGTCCAGCTACCAGGCCTGCTAGCCCTCCGAGCTAGAGATGCTCTGTCGCCAGGTAAAAGAGGTGGGCTGTGTTAACACCGAGTGGCGCAGAAATGTGGTGATTTGTATCCATTTAACTGCTAACTGCTGGTGGAGTTTGTGACTGTTAAATGCCGACCATCCTACATTGCACGCTAATTCACGGCTGTGTTTATGCTCGGTGTTTACAGCCCACCAAGCGCTATTGCTAGTATGTGTTAGCTGAACTTTACGGAGCCTATAAAGTGTGTGTACTAAATGTAGCCTGTTTCGTATGTCGTTTTTATATAATGTCGTTGAGTCACGATGAAACGTTGTTGAAATAAAACATATGGTTGAAATAAAACACGCTTGAGTTGAGTTGAATGCCTCTGGCTGTTGAAGGTCTGTCTGTGAAGCGGTAGGCGTGGCTTGGGGAGTGGACTCAAAGCAACGAAGCAGGTGCATTCTGGGATTTGGTGTTTTTCATCCATATAAGACCAAAACACATTTTCTGGCTTTTCTCGGCCTAGAAGGCACCAATTTAAATTTTTTTTTCACATTTCTACTACATAAGTGACCCAATTTAAAGATATATTCAGCTTTCCAGCGGTGAAATATTCCTTTAAGTGCAGCTGTTGATGATGTTCTAGTGTTAATTTCGTCAGACGAAACAAGACTAAATATGTTCGTCAACGACCTTTTTTTCCATGACGAGACTGCGCCAATGTCCAAAAACGCTGACTAAGACTAAATTAACATGCATTATTGTTGACGAAAAAAGACGAGACAAACATGTTTGGCATAAAAAAAAAACTAAGATAAAATCTCTCTTCATTTTCGTCTACAATCGTCTACTTTTTCATCATGAGATAGAATATTCAGCTGTTACTGAGACCCGGTGCTACGGCACCGACAGGTGCCCTAACGACCGTTATCTACCGGACCGAATAGCCTGCGCTTCTCTCTGATGCTCCTAATCGGACGTTACAGTCAATCGAAACATCGCTGCACGGGGCGCTAGTTAACACTACACTTGGCAGCAGGTAACGTTAGCCCACCGTTAGCTAGCAGTTGGATTTAACACAGTTAAAATGCTGACAGCTAAACGGTGTAAAGGTTTGTCTCTATTTCCAACACGAGACGTACGACAGTCTGCAGCTGCCGTTGTCTGAAAAACAACATGTTGCGTTCACTTGAAATACGCCTCGCCAGTTTCGTGCTGCATTTATTTTGTTGTAAAATATCCTTTCCTCATGCAGTTGTTTTTGTCGTTAAGGAAGAGGCTCAATATAACATATACACATATATATATATATATATATATATATATATATACATACATACATACATACATACATACATACATACACACACATATATATATACATATACATACACACACATATATATACATATACACACACACATATATATATACATATACACACACACACACATATATATACATATACACACACACACACATATATACATATACACACACACACACATATATACACACACACACATATATATACATATACACACACACACATATATATACATATACACACACACACATGTATATACATATACACACACACACATATATATATATACATATATATATACACACATACACATACATATATATATATACATATATATACACATATACATATACACACATACATATACACACATATATACACACACACACATATATATATATATATACATATATATATATACACATATACACATATATACACATATATATACATATATATATATATGTATGTGTATATATGTGTATATATATGTGTATATATATATATATATATATACACACATATATATATACACATATATATATATACACACCCGGCATATATATATGTAACAACAATACGTGAGGCACATAGCTACACATACAGGTTAGGAAAGATAATAAAAACTAAGAGAGAGGAAAGAGAGAGGAAAGAGGAGAAAGAAAGAGGCAGGAAGAGAGTATATATAGGAGAGAGGTGAGAGTAGCATATAGGCATGCATATACAGGGTTATAGTGGCATGCATATACATATATATATAGGTGTGCAAAGCTAGATGGTCATTTTGTATCTGTATTTGTTTGAGGGGGGGAAAAGCATTTGTATTTGTGTTCCTCGAAAGTAAAATCTCAAAAATGAAGCGAAATCTAGTTTCTTGGTGGTACATTACCTACTCCCCGGAAGTTACGTTAAAGTGCAATATTCTTTATTACATCCATTATAATCAATTGTGCCAGCTAATATAGGTGGATTGAAAACCGGACTTCTAGGGACTGCGTGTTATGGTTTAGTTAAAGGTGGGGATTTGTGCTTGTGGGGCTGGCAGATGTGGTACCAGTGAGGAGAGTGATGCTGGGCGGCTGCGGATTATGCAATAGCAGATGTTGACAGATGTTGATATCTCTGCTTCTGTGGCTTATTTAGACTTTAAATTCGTACATTACATCACTTTCCTGAAGTTTTATCTGCAGCACTGACTGTAAAAAAGCTCTGCCACAGAACAAGTTTCCTTTTGGCTGGTGGAGACCAAGAGGCTATTCCAGTAAGCAGCTTCACACTTCTTTCTATTTGGTTGCCCAAATCCTGGGCAGTTTCCAGCTTTAAGTTAATGAGAGATGGGTAGCTATGCTAAGGTTAATGCCTAGCCTTAGCTCTACACTCTTTTCCAAAAGACAGAGTAACTTAAACCGTACCTATTAACCCTACCCTACACATCGATACAACTTCCCAACTTCATTTTTTTTACCTTTTTAACCGAATGTTAACGTTACTCTGTCAACAGACTATTGGCTCAAATGACCGGAGCTTTAAACAGAGCTACGTAAATAGAGCGGTACAACATGAGAGCACCTGACTGCAGACGTCAATTCCAACGCAGCGTAACGGGGAATAATCTCCCGATCAAACTCCGCTTCCTGGAAAGAGGTAAAACCGTCTCCTGGAAATCCCAGTTAAGGTAGCATGAAAAATCTATTCAACAAAAATAGTGATGCAGTTAAGGTTTTTTTTCTTCGCCTGGGCCGAGCCCCTGCTTGCTGCTGTGTGGAGCAGCTCGGTGTCACTCCTTTTGATCACTCTTTCCCCGACAAACTGAACGTCACTATCTGGGCATATGCGCTGTGGTCTCACTTGGAGGAAACACTGCGCCTTTTGATATAAAGTTTTTCTTGTTCCCCGAATACAACACATTTTTTAAGCATTTGTCTTGAAACTAAGTATTCAAAAACACGTTATGTGTAAGCCCTTTCCCTCACTGCATTAGGGTAAAACTCGGGTTCAACTCCCCTTAATATATATAGAGAGAGAGCAGAGCATATATATATATATATATAGGGAGAGATATATATGGTGGTAAGAGAGTGTGGAGATATATAGTATATATATATATATATATATACACATATATATATATATATACATATATATATACATACATACATATATATATAATACATATATACCCATATCATATACACACACATATACACATATATGCACATACATAACAGTCATATAGGGTGTTATACATACATATATATATACATATATATACACATATAAGGCATATATATACACTAATACATACACACATACATATATATATACCTACAGATACACACACACATATATACACATCATATATATATATACATACACAACATACATATATACACTATATATATACATATACATATATACACACATACTATATATATATACATACAACATAAATCCATAACGCATATATACAATACACACTATACACATACTATACACACACACATATAGCTACACACACATATCACAATAATACATGTAGTGTAATAACATGCGTACACTTCAAGTACTGTATTTAAGTAGAAATTTCAATGACTGTACTTCTCTTCGCTATTTAACCCTATGTAACATAACTTTCACTTTTACTCTACTACATCTTTCCTAGATAAAATGTGTAATTCTTCTGCAGTTATTTTCCCCAAGCATCTTCGCCACTAATACAAAAAAATAAAATTAAGAAACAGAATGTGTGTTCCTGGACCTGCAATAGGCGTACGCTTTGGCTTAATCACTGCTCCTCTGATTGCATTACGCGCGCCACACCCTAACGTTTTTTCTGAAGCGCTGTTTGTTGCAAAACCGCCATATGGAAGCATGAGCACCTTACTGGATGCACCTACTGGAGGATCTCCCGTTATCGTTAGTCCACCAGCTCGTTATATGCTAATGGTCCTGGAATGGCCGGGCCAGTAAAAACGCATGTCGGAGCTTGGTTGCAGCCACAGTCACTGGGTGTAGCGCTACTTCACTGCGAGCACATGTAACCTACGACTTGGAAACGGGCATCGGATTTCACATATTTACCGTACGATGGCGTAGAGATGAACTAACGCTTACACTCTCGCCATCTCTGTAAGTAGGTAGCCCACAATAAAACCTCCATGATTACAAGAGTCAATAATTATCAATAACCCACGCACTCTGTTCTACAGGCAGCCCCAAATCACGCTTGTAACCCATATCTCAGTCTGATCTGTCTGCGCTGCCTCCACTCTTCCCCCACCGCTACAGTAAACACGGTGCTCTACTCTGCGTAAAACAGCTTATTTTACAAACGGAAAGCTAAAATGAAGATCAGTTTTTGTAGTCTGTTTGTCTTCATTTGCAACCATAACTTTTGAACTTTGGACAACCATTTGTAAACATAGCTGATTTCTAAACGAGCCATCCTTCCTGGGCTTGGAGCTGTAAAACCTATGGATGTAGGCTATTTTTAAGACTTAAAACAAATACATCGCGGGTACTTAATATGCGAAGTTGAATGACGCTGTTTTCATTGTTGACGCCTGTTAAGCGTCAGTTTGTATATATTTGCAAATAATGAATCGTCTCTTATTTCAAATTAGGCATACATGACTTCAATCTAGTTTCCAGTTTACAGCTCATCTTAGTTATCATTAGCCTTGATTTTCCACTGTTTTAGGGCTTGCTTTTACTTCAATGTAAAAAAAATATATAGCATTAATTTAGTATAGAAAGTGAAAATATCAAGATGACAAGATGGGATGCTGATTAGGGTATAATTTTATTTCTCTTTATTTGAATGTAGTTGATGCCCCCCTGGTCTAGCTTTATGGCTAATGGCAATAACATCCAGTGGCAGTGGCTAGCTTTTTGTCCTTTTCCAATCACACCTATGATATTTCTCTCTAGGCCGTGTAAAATGTAGAAGGCCAGAACTAATCCTGATCTACTGGCCCCTAGGGCTAAGTGGGATTTTTTTTATAGTTGGGTTCCGGACTCACTCCTCGGCCAATAGTAGTGGTGAACTCTGTGAATAGGGTAGTGGTGAAGATAACGCCTTACACCCGTGGTTGCAA